>NC_036845.1:25513920-25670285 GCF_002910315.2 Salvelinus sp. IW2-2015
GAGAACGCGTTTCCACTGCTCCAATGGTGTGAGCTTTACACCACTCCAGGCGATGCTTGGCATTGTGCATGGTGATCTTTGGCGTGTGTGCACCTGCTCGGCCATGGAAACCCATTTCATAAAGCTCCTGACTAACAGTTCTAGTGCTGACGTTGCTCCCAGAGGCAGTTTGGAACTCGGTAGTGAGTGTTGCAACCGACGACAGATGATTTTTATGTGCTTCAGCACTTGGCGGTCCCGTTCTGTGAGCTTGAGTGGCCTACCACTTCGCGGCTGAGCCGTTACTCCTAGACGTTTTCACTTCACAATAACAGCACTAGTGTGTGTATATGTACACATATACACCGACCGCATCTGCATTCTGTGTGTGTGTGTGTGTGTGTGTGTGTGTGTGTGTGTGTGCATCGTGTGCGTGTGTGTGTGTGTGTGTGTGTGTGTGTGTGTGTTGGCTCTCCAGCTCCACTCTAATGGCAAAAGTCAACAGCAGGACTCCGGGGCAGAATCTATGCCTAACAAGGATGACCTCAGTGCTGAACTCTTGTTAGCTGCATTGTGGAACCAGGGCCTGGCTCTGAAAACAGCCACTATGCGAGATGTATCTCTGTCCCCCACTATCTATCTAAGTAGGATCCTCTATGCTCCGGGCTATGGCACCACCCCTGAGGTCTGTCTCTCTCTCGTCCTCCTCCTCCTCTACACAGGGTGTTGAAGGAGTATCTAGGGGAGAAGGAGGTGGAGCTGTCCCTAACCTTTGATGCGGTGGAGGAGACGGACCTGGGCAACTACACCTGCTTTGTGGAGAACCATATCGGGCGGAGGAGTGGCAGCGCCATCCTGCAGAAGAAAGGTATGCTTGGCCTCAAAACTGCTGCTTCTGCTAAAGCTGCTGCTATGACAGCAACACTTTAGGCTAACAGATTATGGGTAATGTCTCCCTGGGGAGGGGTGCGACGGTGCAGCGTCAGGCCTCAGCGCCATCCCACCTCCCTCGCCATCCCCTCCTGGAGGGGGGTGTCCCGCTGTGTCTCTTCTAATGGGACAGGTGATTAAAGCCACAACTAATGACGACCTTCCTTCTTCCGGTTCTGTCCTTCCAGAGGAGTGGTTAAGTATAGGAGGGTAAACACCCAAGGCTCACTGAGAGACACTGATAGTGTCCCTCTCCCTATCTCTCTATCTCTGTCTTTATCTGCCTTTATATCTCTCTATCTCTGTCTTTATCTGCCTTTCTATCTCTCTTTTCCTATTTTTCTGCATTTCCGTCTCTCTCCATCTCTCTCCCGCTCTTGCTCTCTCCCTCTCTCTCTCGCTCTCTCCCTCCCTTCTTCCCTTCCCCTTTTTCTTTCTCTCTGCCCCCTCTTTCTCCCTCCCTCCATCTCTTTCTCTGATTATGCGTAGGGAGGAGCACAACCTCTGACTCATGCTAAGCAGTTCATTTAGTTCAGATTCAGCCTAAGACTGGTCAGAGGAGACAGGGGGTACCATTGTCACCTAGTATTCGTGCAAGTAACAGGCAATTAGGGGTGAGAGCATTATCTCTGTTTCCCATTTGGGCAGTGACTAATTAAAACCCCATTTCCTCCTGCCAAATTTGTCTAATAATACTGTGTCATTCTATATGTATCATTCAATGAGGGTAAAGGTAAGGAACCTGGCTAAACTTAGATGTATACTTAGAGAAATACATTTAGGAAGCGATTGTGTGCAGATGAATGTTGCTAGGTAGGTAGTGAAAACCATGAGTTCTGAAAGAGCATGAGTTTGCAGACAGCAGACGTTGATCCCCGTTTCTCTTTGTCTTGGAAAGGCAGATATGCTTGAGTCACAGCTTTATAAGTGCATTGTAAACTAGATTTTGGCTGAGAGCAAATGTATGTTTCATAGCCTCAGCACAATGAAAAACTACAACCGTGAATTGTCTGCTTCGTATGCACCAACAAAGTATTGTAGCAGGTCACAAAGGGCAAAATTATTCTAATGGAATCAAATATAATACTTACGTATTTTATGTTACAATATTGCATGAAAGATTAATCCCAAATGCCCTTCTGACCTCCCAAAGAGCTGAGTCATCATCTCAAGGCATTGCTGTGGCTTAAGTGTCTCGTTTCACAAGGAAAACAATTCATTCAAAAATGTATTTCAGACCCTCGAGCACATTCCTATATCCATTAATGAGGAAAACAGCGTAATTTGTAACTATTAACTTTAGATTCGTCGGCATACAGTGTACTGTATAGTTTTGATAGCCATTCAAATTGAGGAAAATATGTAAACAAATAGCATGTAGGGCAGCACAGACTAGATCAGACAAGGCTGTGTTGGGGGAAAAAATGCATCCAAATATTTGGTCCATAAATATTTAATTCCCCATAAAACATGAGAAATCCTTCCCGCTCCAGTTTTGAAATATTGCTCAGCAAATGAGTGTCCTGAATATTCAGTATTTAAATATTAGCAGGAAGTACAGAACTGTACTATTACTTTGGACGTCAGTTTAGTTCAGGTTTCTCCATGAGAAGGAATGAGTGGTCCTGTGTTCTACACTGTCTGGTCTTGGAGTGAGGCTACAGAGACCTCTACTGGTCACTGCTCACTGGGCTAAACACTAATCATCACGGCCCATAGAACACATGACAGAACACATGCAACATAATGGAGGAGCACATTATAATCAAGAATAAACATTGAGGGCTCTACTCACAGTATTGATCTGTGTTGTATATGTGTGGGATGTTAGAGTAATGCTTGTAGTGAATGGCAATGGAATCTCCTTGTATTGTTCAACGGCAGCTGAATTGTGGTTTCACAGGGATGACTACAGGGCCCCTGTTCATAAAGCATCTCAGTGTAGGCGCGCTGATCTAGGATCAGTTTTGCCTTTTAGATCATAAATGAATAAGATGACAAGGACAGTGGGAACCTGATCCTATATCAACACTTCTGCTCTGAGATGCTGTATGAATACAGGCCCAGATTGCTGAAGTGCCTTAGCTCAATAGGACATATACCTATTTTGATCAAAACAGAATGTATAAGGAAATGGCACGCCGACCCATCATCCCTCTCTTCTTAAAGGTTTTATGATTTCACAGATGAGTGCGTTCACACACCAACCTACCAAGTACCCCAGTGCTGTGTGTCAGTGACGAGTGGCCCGACAGATAGCGTAATGTCTGACAGATGCAGGATGAGAAATTATGCTGCTATCATCTGGAGTGACTGCAGCTAAGATTTATGGCTCATATTTGGTGAATGGCAGCAGAGCAAACATGAACGATTATAGCTAGTTTTGCACCCCCTCAGCCCCCTTTCATACACACGTACGCACGCACACACCTTCAGTATTGCGTGTGAAAGCACCGAACGAAGAAATGTTCTCACATCTCTGTCTTTCTGCTGTGTTTCGCATGAAGAATATATATATATGACAGTTCAATTCAACTCATTTCAGATGTAGTATTTCCTCACAGAACACTTGGAAATGACTTAATTTAACCCTATAGGCCCCCAAGAACTGTGAACGTAAGCTTCTGGTGACATTGCAACGAAAACACTATTTAGTAGAAAGATACAGAGGAATTGTGGTAGGGGAAAATGTCTTGAGTAATGTTAGTATGTTGTGGCAGTAAGTGTCTTATTTCTCTGTTTCTCCTATCTCCTATCTCCTATCTATCTCTCTCTGTATGTCTATATTTGTTCTCTACCAGACATGTATCATATCTATCGTTCTGTCTCTATCTCCTGTACCAGACATGTACAGGCTAGAGCTGGCTGGTGGACTAGGAGCCATCCTGCTTCTACTGGGCTTCTTCACGGCCATCTACAAGTGCTACAACGTGGAGATCATGCTCTGCTACCGGAGGCACTTTGGGAGTGACGAGACAGAAGACGGTGAGTGTGTGTCACCTGGGGCTGGGCTGGGTGTGTCCTACACGACCAGCTCTGGGCCTATAGCCCACCCAGTGAGATTCTCAGAGCAGGGAAAAGGTCAGTCACAGCTCTCAGCGCCCCCGGAGACTGTAACAAAAGCGGTATTCTCACCGTATTAAGGATTCATTCATGAGAACTAGAGCTGATGCTCCTTATTTTAGTGACACAGAATTACTTACCATTCTGGCCACTTATCCCATAGTTGTCTGTATCCACACTTCTTTGTTTTAGGATTTAAGTTTCACATTTCTATGACATGGTTGTCACTTTCTAGGATAGATCCCCTTGCTATACATTCACAATAGAGACAAACAGCATTTTTGTTGTTAAACAACTATGTCATGTCATACTCATATTCATCTAGAATTCTCATTTGGTAACAGAAAACTGTCTCTTTGTCTTTGTCTCTTCACCCACAGACAACAAGGAGTATGATGCATATTTGTCCTACACCAAAGTGGAGCTGGATTCGATGAACAGGGGCTCCAGTGAAGAGGAGCAGTTTGCTCTGGAGATCCTCCCAGATGTTCTGGAGAAACATTACGGATACAAGCTCTTCATCCCGGACCGGGACCTCATCCCTAGCAGTCACAGCAGTGAGTGATCCCTTCCATCCCTTCGTCCCTCCCTCCACCCCCCCATCTCTGTCCCTCATGGGAGGGATTCTCTATGTGATCTAGGTCTACCTCCATCCTCTCTCTCTCTCTCTCCCTTCCTCCCTCTATCCATCCACCCATCCCTCCCTCTATCTCCCCAACTCTGTCCCTAGTGGGAAGGCTTCCACCCACTGCCCAGAATTCATTTGACTGTCAAGAAGAATCAAGACAGACGCACATCTTAATCTCCTTTGCCGTGGCTGTATTTGTTCTGTCATCGCCAATATAAGGGCGGTGTGTGTTGTGGTGTGCTTTGAGGGCCTGCATATATTGTGTTATCTGTCAATGATGGATCTCCCATTTCCACAAGGCAGCTACTGTACCGTTTATTGGTGTTGGCATCTTATTTGGGAGTGTAATTGGTGTAAAATAGTTACATGTATGGTAAAAGCAGCGAGAAAATGTAATTCAGCAACTGTATGTATGGTTTACCAGTACATTACATAAGCTTGATGTACAGTGCATTCGGAAAGTATTCGGACCCCTTGACTTTTCCACATTTTGTTACGTTACAGCCTTATTCTAAAATGTATTAAATCGTTTTTCCCCCTCATTAATCTGCGCACAATACCCCATAATGACATAGCAAAAACAGGTTTTTAGAAATGTTTCCAAATGTATCTATAAAAAATACATAAGTACTCAGTACTTTGTTGAAGCACCGTTGGCAGCAATTACAGCCTCGAGTCTTATTTGGTATGACGCTACATGCTTGGCACACCTGTATTTGGGGAATTTCTCCCATTCTTCTCTGCAGATCCTCTCAAGCTCTGTCAGGTTGGATGGGGAGCGTCGCTGCACAGCTATTTTCAGGTCTCTCCAGAGATGTTCGGTAGGGTTCAAGTCCGGACTCTGGCTGGGCCACTCAAGGACATTCAGAGACTTGTCCTGAAGCCAGTACTGCGTTGTCTTGGCTGTGGTTTGGGTTGTTGTCCTGTTGGAAGGTGAACGTTCACCCCAGTCTGAGGTCCTGAGCGCTCTGGAGCAGGTTTTCATCAAGGTGGTTCCAAACTTCTTCCATTTAAGAATGAGGGAGGCCACTGTGTTCTTGGAGACCTTCAATGCTGCAGAAAGTTGTTCGTACCCTTCCCCAGATCTGTGCCTCGACACAATCCTGCCTCGGAGCTCTACGTACAATTCCTTCGACCTCATGGCTTGGTTTTTGCTCTGACATGCACTGTCAACTGTGGGACCTTACATAGACAGGTGTGTGCCTTTCCAAATCATGTCCAATCAATTGAATTTACCACAGGTGGACTCCAATCAAGTTGTAGAAACATCTGAAGGATGATCAATGGAAACAAGATGCACCTGAGCTCAATTTCGAGTCTCACAGGAAAGGGTCTGAATGCTTATGTAAATAAAGTATTTCCGTTTTTTATTTTTAATACATTTGCACAAATTTCTAAAAACCTGTTTTCAATTTGTCATTATAGGGTATTGTGTGTCGATTGATGAGGGGGAAAATGTATTTAAATCATTTCGAATAAGGCTGTAACGTAACAAAATGTGGATGAAGTCAAGGGGTCTGAATACTTTCCGACTCCACTGTATGTCAATTCATCTTGTTATACTTTTATACACACAGCCAAAGGTGCATGCACACGAGCACACTCACAATCACATTGGCCCTACACACACATCTCTCCACCTATGGCATTTTGCCCCATACAAAAAATTATGTTCCCACCTTGCACTACAAATATATTGCAAACTAATGTCCATTCCTTGCATAATTTAACATGCAGTGAATTCAAAATAAATCAAAAACTCCTTAGGCTGGTCAAAGTCATGCTTACATAAATAAACTGCTTTCTAAGTGTGTTTGCTCGCTGGCACGCCATGGGGCTCAGTAGGGTGTATTGATAGTGCTGCATAGGTAATGAATTATAGAGAAATGTTCAGTTCCTTGAGAGGCAGGCTGCCATCATTAGTACCAACGCACTTACAGATCAGGCCAACACGACCAAATAACAACGTGTTTAAATGCCTCATTTGTTCAGAATGAGAGAGGGGGGGTGGAGAGAGAGAGGGTGGGGGGGAGTGGGTTGGTGAGAGCAATTATTGATAATAATTGATTCATGTAATCATCAGCATATGAAAAATGGGGAGAGAAATGTTTTAAAATAGCACTCTAGCTCAGTCCCGCCCATACAAATTGTACTATTTATGCACAGCAAATTGACCGTGAAATTGCAATGTGTTGTTGCTCTTCCATCATTAATTTTGTTAGGAACTGGCAAGAAATGAAAGGAAGAGCATTTCAAATCAAATCCACCAACATCGCAAGGTTAACATATTTATACATATTTCATTGCCAATTAAACATCTGAATGTTTATTAAATTTATATCAATACATGTTAATGTTACATTGTAAAGATATGAATCTATCGGACCCTTATTGAACTCTCTCAGTATAGTGCCTCTGTATTCGCAGTCTGAACAATACCCCCAATACATATTTCTGGTTGAATCTATTAGGGATATGTCCATGAAAAACACATTATCTCAATATCCATACTAGACGAGACTTGGGGCCCTGCAGGAAAAACAACACATAACAAAGGGTTGAGCTGCTGCCCCCGCTAAGTGTATCCTTTATTTAACATTGGCCTCATTATTTCTCCACTACATTGCTAAGGTTTTATACACAAGTAAGGAGAAAGGATCTCATTTGTGAGGCTTGCTTTGGTGCTCACTGTGCTCAGAGTACTATTTTCAGGCTGCCGGTAATACCTCCATATTGAAAAGGTCTGACAAGCTATCTTTCATCATAAGCCAGAAAAAAAAGGTTGATAGACAGTCTCAAGCTCCTTTAGCTCTGGTGCCACTGCCACATAATGTGTGTGGTAGATTACTTTGAACAAAGTCCCCCACACAGCACATTCTTCAGCTGAGGTCGCTGCCTCTTAATATGTGTGAGGGGAGATCCCATTCCCCCATAAAAAAGCATTTCTAAGTGAATAGCCAAATACAAGACAATCTTGTATATGTCATCTTTTCATGTTAAGCCACATCGATTAAGCTGCAAAGAATGATCATTCAAATGTAAATTGGCTCTGAGTAACATTTAGTTGGAATACATCAGACTTAACTCACTCTTTAGACTAGATAATGCAATTGTGTGCTGCCTGAGGGGAAGTGTGGTGTTTTTTTTATAGCCTTCTATATTCCGGGGGTTTATTCTTAAATACATGCACCATTAACCACAGTCTGGATACTGTGCTGTGTAAAGGAAGTTAGAGATCTGGGCCCGTGTCCACAAAGCGTTTCAGAGTAGGAGTGCTGATCTAGTATCAGTTTTGCCATAGATCATAATGAATAAGATTACATGGACAGATCCTGGATCAGCACTCCTACTCTAGGTTGCTTAGTTTGGCCCAACAATAATAAGATGATGTATCAAGTGTTTTAATCAACTGTTTAGGCCTTTTTATGTTTATTTTTGTGTTTTCTTTCTTGTGATCTCTGTTATAACGCTATTAATGTGATTAGGCCTTATGTTGACTTTCATGCTAATCGTCGTATGTATAGGAATGTGCGTTTGTAGTAGGATATGGAGGTGGGGCACAAGTCGTGTGGTGGCACTGGTGCCTGGGGTGGTGCTGGGTGTCAGGGAAGGAAGATGTGGGGTTTATGGGTGTGGTGTGTGGAGCAATGTGTGTGCAGCAGTGGGGTGGGTGGTTGAGGTAGAGGAGGGCCAATGTGTGATGTGACACGTGCAGGTGTAAAAGACAGGGCCCCTGCAGGGGAAGGCAGGACACTATAGACCATTACCCAGCCTGAGCCAGCCATCCGCTAAGAGCTAATATGGAATTTACCTCTACATCTCTCTCTCTCTCTCTCTCCCATTAACTTCCTGTTTTCTATGACTCATAGACACCCTCTTTCGCAGTGTACATGTTTTGCCTGCTTTTCAACAGGCTAATGACATTACTATTGGAATATGTTCACCTACAGGTTTATGATTAATACGTCAGGGTAGTGAGAAGCCTATATTGACTAAAGTGATGTGTTTTTAAAGTGTGGTGTCCTGATACTATCTGTTTGGCGGTATAGTGGGGGTAGTTATAGGGGGTGTAATGTGACATAGATCAGAGTGTTGTTTGCTTCTGTGTTTTGTAATGTCTCGGGGTGTTGTTTTAGACCTGCAGCTTCATACTGCTGTGATCTCAATTCTAAATGGACAAATATGAATGTTTTGTTACACGCTATTCTTTGACATGCCCTCTCTCTTTCTTTCCCTTTCTCTGTATCATTCTGTCTTTCTCCCTCTCGCTGTATCTCTGTTTCTTTCTTTCTCCCTCTCTCTCTCTCTCTGTTTCTTTCTTTCTCCCTCTCTCTCTCTGTATCTCTCTCCCTCTCTCCCTCTCCCTATTTCTCTTTGTATGTCTCTCTTCTCCAGTCTACATCGAGGACCTGGCGCGAAGCGTGGAGCAAAGCAGGCGGCTGATCATCGTGTTGACTCCTGAGTTTGTGGCCAAGCGTGGCTGGAGCATCTTCCAGCTGGAGACACGGCTCCACAGCATGCTGGTGACAGGGGAGATCAAGGTCATTATGATCGAGTGTGCTGACCTCAAGAGCGTCATCAACTACCAAGAGGTGGAGGCCCTGAAGAACACCATCAAAGTGCTCACCATCATCAAGTGGAGGGGCCCTAAGAGCAACGAGCTCAAGTCCAAGTTTTGGAAGCAGGTGATTTACGAGATGCCGGTAAAGAGGAAGGAGATGCTGTCTCGCCGGCAGGTGCTTGACTCCGGAGAGCAGGGCCTGTTCGGCGACCTGCAGACGGTCTCCACCATCGCCATGACGACCACGTCTGCCTCGCTGGCGCCCGCCCACCATGCCGAGATCCCAGACTTTAACCAGGCCGGCCACCCCCAGATGAGACACTACTGCACCCGTAGTTACGAGTATAAGATGCCCGGTTCCCCCGTGCAGATAGCCACCTTGAGTAACCGTCACATGTACTGCAATATCCCCATGACGCTGCTCAACGGACAGGTGACTCAGAACAACACGATGGGAAAGAGCAAGCAGGAGATCCACTTGAACAGCACATTTGTCCCTCTATCTGGAAGGGAACTCACAAGTGATATCTGGTAGACTGATATTCAGCAACCGGCTTGATGGCACCATCTTTATTTATTTTTAGCTTTTTTTTTATCTGCATGAAGACTCATTTAGACAAAACACTGATCAAAAAAAAAGACTGAACACAATCATTTCTCACGGACTACTTTCATTGGCGATTAAATGTTTTATTTTTTTCGTTCAGCCATAAGAAAAAAAGGGGAAAAAAGGAGTTGCTCCAGTCATCATTTTCTTACTTGAAAAATGTCTCCTTTTCAGAGATAAGTAATACATTAAAAAACCTTGTTTTTAATGTTCAAGGTATTGTTATTATGTACAGTTTTCATATCTTCTATAAACATTCATGATGATTCCTTTGAGATGTTAATGGTGTATGAGTATGTGAGTGAATCCACATTAAATGATTCTGACCTGGGATACTTCATGGGAAAGGGGGACATTTCTCATTGCGGCACAATTCTGTAAAGACCGACTGAACACATTCTCTGTGAGCTTTAAACATTTTACAGTATATTTAAGCAAATCAATAATGTTTGAAGGTATTGTCATTGTTTGAGGCCAATTAAATATGAATATTTGAAATGTTTGATACAATATTTGTTTGAGTTGTATTCTGTGACTCTAGTTGCTGTCTCTTGATTTCTGCCAGTTACGTTGCTAATTCTTTTTGGTAAAAACAAGAAGCCCTCATCAACTTTTTTTCTACTTCTCTGCTGAAATCCTCCCCTGCTTTTCATGCCTTCTTTCCTCCCTTTCGGCCATATTGTTTTCAGATTACTATTGAGTTGTCTCCTTGAGGATGACCTGCTCTCTAAAGGTTACAGATGGACTCAGTGTGGTGCTTTGGGAACCGATCGTAGTTTTGACTGACTGTACTGTAGAAATGGAATGGAACTGGAATCACCTGAGATATGTGCATTTGTATCTATTTTATTTTATTTATTTTGCAAAATGAGAAGAGAATAGTCTTAAAGAATCTTCCTCTTCTCCGCATAAGTTGCTTTGCTGCTTCTATCCTGGCTCCACACTAGAGAATTCATCCTATTTGTCTGCTTTGTTTTTTAATATAGCACCCTCTATCTGTCTCATTGCGTTATAGCCGAAATACCAAGATTGTAAAAAAAATTACTTAGACATGGTCTGAGCTTGGTGACCTTCAAGAGCAAACTAAAATACTAACCGCAGGAGGTCAAAGAGATTTCAACCATCAGTCTGAACCATTGCTGAACTGCCCACAGATGTCTTCTCCAACATCAGTTATAAATCATAAGTTTATTTAATGCCTTTTTTTCTGTTTGCAAGCTGATGGATTTTGATAGTGATTCCATGCCATGAATAGCAAGGGCATCAATGTGCATATGATGATATCAAATAAATAATTTTATGGGACCCTTGCGAATGGCTGTATATTAAATCATGTTGAAATCACACAGGTTGTTTACTGCTTGATTTATTCCATAGGCACTTTGTTTGGTTTTGATTGTCATGTAATGCTGTCACTTTACCTAAGTGGAGTAATAATATTAATTCTATGTGGTGTAGTACAATATGTCATGCTTTCAATGGTCATACATGTCAGCAACAGGAGCTTTAGTCTTTCCACGTCGCAAAAACTGAAATACTGTATGTTTGTTAGGTGGCCCTCTATTACCTATGGAAGCCCATTCCCGCAACTTAAAAAAAAAATGGCGATACAATCAAAACATTTCGAGATATTAAGTCAAAATTGAGACACTAAGGCAGAATTTCAAGAAACTAACTTGACATTTCGAGATGGTAAAACATACATATAGGATATTTGTCTTCATTTGTAACATTATGTGGCGATTTCCATCTATCCATACGGCAAAGATAAGCAAATGTGTGGCGAACTGGCATATGCCCCAACACTTTTGTTGTTTAGTAAAGTACTGTTGTTTAGACTAATTTGCCTCATAATTTGTCAACTCGTGCACAATTAATCTGTGCTTCAGTCTGATCAACTGTAGCCTACTGATAACACCCACAACTGCAGGTAGCCTAGAGAAGCCTATGCACTCTGATCCCCTCTGGCCAGGGGAAACGAAGCAGTAACGTCATGTATTTATAGCCTAAGCTACTGTATGTACTTATAGCCTAAAATAGGCCTATTTATTTGTGTTAAGCGAAAATGTGATCGGTTTATATTCAAACTTTGAAAGGCTAGGCTACTCAATAGTGATGACATATATTAAGTAACTTTTTAATTACACGATGCAACACTGCATAAAGCAAACTCAGCCCTGTTAGTTTGATTGTCCAATTGCAGTTGTCTGATTAAAAAACATTTGGTCCCATCATAGCCTATATAAAACCATTTTACAGCTGATTTATTACTTTGTCGTACCTTCCAACTAGAGTCCAGAGTTTTACCTAGTTTTACCTGGTTAGGTTAGCCCCAGTGGTTCTCAAACTTTCTCTCCTCTGGGACCCCCAGAAGTTACACTAGTTCACATGATTCACCTAATCAATGGTTAGTTGACAAGTTGAGTCAGGTGTGCTAGTTCTGAAATAGATCAAATACATGAACCTGCTGGCGGTCCCCGAGGAGAGGCTAACTACCAGATCATGAAAAACTCTGGAACCCAGGAACCCAATCCTCCCCCACCACATCTTGGACCTGTGGTGCCACCTCTGAAATCACACAATGTTACAAATGAAGAAACATATCCTTTAAGTATGTTCTACTATCTAAAAATGTTGACTTAGTATCTCAAAAAAAATGTATAGTATCGAGAAATTTTGACTGACGTAACTACAGATTTCGATTTGTATCTAGACATTTTTAGATAGTATCTAAAAATGTTGACTTAAGTATCTCGAAATGTTTACTTAGTATTTCTAAACTTTGAGATAGTATCACGAAATGTTGAATTAGTATCTAGAAATGTTAAGATAGTATCTAGACATTTCGACTTAGTATCTAAATTTTTTTAGATAGTATCTTGACATTTCTACGTACATATCACAAAATGTTGACTTAGTATCTCGAAATTTTGACTTATGTAGTATCTCATCATTTCTATTTGGTATCTCGACATTTTGAGGTAGTATCACGGAATTGTGACTTACTTTTTAGATAGTATCTCAAAAATGTTACTTTCTTATCTTGACATTTTTACTTAGTATCTCGAAATTTGGAGATAGTTTTTTAATGTCGATATAAAAGATTGATACTATGTTGTGGGAATGGGCTCCATAATTACATATGGGCTAACAAACGCACACACGCACGCACACACACACACATTCTCAAAATGTCTAGATACCATCAAAATAAATTGAGATAGTAGCATTGTGTGGTGATTTCCGTCTATCCATGTTTCAGAGACGAGCACAGCAATAACCTTCCAGGTATGTATAGTTAATTACACGTGTGTGTGTGTGTGTGTGTATGTGTGCATGCTTGCTTTGTCTGCCAAAATGTACTTAATGAATTCAAAATAATCTGTAGTGAGACAAAATAATATTAACTTTATGGATTGATAGTTTTGATAGAAATTTATATAACTTTAGTATGGAATAGTTTTCTGTGTGATGGATTCAATGTATTTGACCTACACTGGCAGGGTCTACAGACAATCACGGATTACAAAGGGAAACCAGCCACGTCGGCAGAGGAGTATCTGGACCAGGCAGAGGAGTAGTTGGACCAGGGAGAGGAGTAGCTGGACCAGGGAGAGGTGTAGCTGGACCAGGCAGAGGAGTAGTTGGACCAGGCAGAGGAGTAGCTGGACATGGAGTAGGTGTAGCTTGGACCAGGCAGAGGAGTAGCTGGACCAGGCAGAGGAGTAGCTGGACCAGGGAGAGGAGTAGTTGGACCAGGTAGAGGAGTAGATGGACCAGGACAAGGGAGAAGGAGAGGTAGGGGGAGAGGAGTAAGGCATTTCACCATGTGGAAAGCATCAGCCTGACTACCATTGTTCGGACTCTGACCAAACACAGAGTTCGAATGAAACAGTTGTACACAGTTCCTTTTGATAGGAACAGTGAGCGGGTCGAGGAACTCCGGCACCAATACGTCCAGGTATGGTGTCTATCCAATGTCTTGTTCTATAGTGAGTTTTACACTATGCTCCTCTACATGTTAACATGGGTTACAGTCCTTTTTTCACCTTTATTTAACCAGGTAGGCAAGTTGAGAACAAGTTTTCATTTACAATTGCGACCTGGCCAAGATAAAGCAAAGCAGTTCGACACATACAACAACAGTTACACATGGAGTAAAACAAACATACAGTCAATAAAACAGTAGAAAAAAAATAAGTATATACAATGTGAGCAAATGAGGTGAGATAAGGGAGGTAAAGGCAAAAAAGGCCATGGTGGCGAAGTAAATACAATATAGCAAGTAAAACACTGGAATGGTAGATTTGCAGTGGAAGAATGTGCAAAGTAAAGATAGAAATAATGGGGTGCAAAGGAGCAAAATAAATAAATAATTAAATACACTAGGGTCAGAGGTAGTTGTTTGGGCTAAATTATAGATGGGCTATGTACAGGTGCAGTAATCTGTGTGTGTGTGTGTGTGTGTGTTTGGCAGCCCAAATTTACTTCATTAATGAATTGAAAATAATCTATAGTCCGACTACAAAGTGCATAGTATCCACCTCATGTAAATTATAACTCCGGTTTCGAGTGGTTTGCTGTGTGTTGGATTCAATGTATTGGACTGTAGAGAAAGGTTGTTAAAAAACCTCACTAGGGTATGTGGGATGGTAGCGTCCCACCTCGTCAACAGCCAGTGAAACTGCAGAGCGCCAAATTCAAAACAACAGAAATCCCATAATTTAAATTCCTCAAACATACAAGTATTTTACACCATTTTAAAGATACACTTGTTGTAAATCCAGCCAAAGTGTCCGATTTCAAAAAGGTTTTACAACGAAAGCACACCAAACGATTATGTTAGGTTAGAGCCAAGTCACAGAAAAAGACAGCCATTTTTCCAGCCAAAGAGAGGAGTAACAAAAAGCAGAAATAGAGATAAAATTAATCACTAACCTTTGATGATCTTCATCAGATGACACTCATAGGACTTCATGTTACACAATACATGCATGTTTAGTTTGGTAAAGTTCATATTTATATCCAAAAATCTGAGTTTAGGCGGGACGCTACTGTCTCACTTGGCAAAAAGCCAGAGAAAATGCAGAGCGCCAAATTCAAATTAATTACTATAAAATCTAACTTTCATTAAATCACACATGAAAGATACCAAATTAAAGCTACACTGGTTGTGAATGCAGCCAACATTGTCAGAATTCAAATAGGCTTTTCGGCGAAAGCAAACGATGCTATTAACTGAGGATAGCACCATTGTAAACAAAGAGAGAGAAGCATATTTCAACCCTGCAGGCGCGACACAAAATGCAGAAATAAAAATAGAATTCATGCCTTACTTTTGACGAGCTTCTGTTGTTGGCACTCTAATATGTCCCATAAACATCACAAATTGTCCTTTTGTTCGATTAATTCCGTCAATATATATCCAAAATGTCAATTTATTTGGCGCGTTTGATCCAGAAAAACACCAGTTCCAAATTGTGAAACGTGACTACAAAATATCTCAAAGGTTACCTGTAAACTTTGCCAAAAAAGTCAAACTACTTTTGTAATACAACTTTAGGTATTTTTTAACGTAAATAATCGATAAAATTGAAGACGGGATGATCTGTGTTCAATACAGGATTAAAACMAACTGTAGCTAGCTTTCTGGTCMCGCGCYTCTAACAAACAGGACRCTTCGAGTGACCCTCSTTMAAGATGGCCGTACTTCTTCATTACACAAAGGAATAACCTCAACCAATTTCTAAAGACTGTTGACATCCAGTGGAAGCGGTAAGAACTGCAAGAAGGTCCCTTAGAAATCTGGTTTCCCAATGAAAAACCATTGAAAAGAGAGTGACCTCAAACAAAAACAAATCTGAATGGTTTGTCCTCGGGGTTTCGCCTGCTAAATAAGTTATGTTATACTCACAGACATGATTCAAACAGTTTTAGAAACGTCAGAGTGTTTTCTATCCAAATTTACTAATAATATGCATATCTTATCTTCTGGGGATGAGTAGCTGGCAGTTTAATTTGGGCATGCTTTTCATCCAAAATTTCCCGAATGCTGCCCCCTACCCAAGAGAAGTTAAGGTAACAATATGCTGGCATTGTGTCATTTTAAAGAAATCATCAGTTCAATTGTGCATGTCAAATGTGTGTGGGCGGGATTGAAGACTTTTATAGTTTCCTACGAGGCAGGAAAGTTCTGGAGGAGATTATAAGAAATATGGAGAAAGAGAAGTCCAGATAGTGTTTACCTGTAATCAAGCTATTTTGAGCAGCAGTGCTGATCCTAATCACAGGAAGAGTTCATTCGTAGCAAAATCCCTAGTGTCAAATAATTTACTAAACGTGACTAACAGGAATAAAAACTTATTGTTCTGGATTTGTTGTAAGAGGGCATCGGCTTCTAATTTGGTTTGTCCACAAGCCTCTTAAAAATCTGCAAGAACTTCTAAAAATGACATCTAGCAGTAACAGCCCTTTACTCACTGACCCTGATTTTGAACTCCAACGTACATCCATGGATCTTTCTAGCTCGATACATGGTCTATCGGGATGCAACTCTTTCTGTACTTCTATGAATAGAGCATGTCTGTGGGAGCCACTCATAAATGTGTGTAGCTGGTTTACTGTGTCAAAAAAAGTATTGACATGTCCCGACACTTTTCCCACGGTGCACAGAACCAAATTCAAACGGTGGGAGTTGCGATGCACATATACTGCTTGCTTAAATGTTTGCTTTAGTAGGACATGTATTCCTCATCTGTTCCCTGACATGACTGAAGCGCCATCGAAACAAAAACCCAGACACCGAGTGGGATCCAATAGTCGGAAGCCAACTTGATTGTCGTGGACTAGTTCTTTGTTACGTTGTATTAAAATTACCCATAGAAAATAAATCTCACATGCATTTCTTAAAAAATATATATTTAAAAAATACATAAAAATGTATATTGAATAATAATAACATTAACTTTTTGGGGGTAGGCCTGAGATTAAACTTGGTAAACCCGTGGCTACGATGCTGCTCCAAACACCGGCTTCTCGGGCATTATCACTTTTATACAATGGGTTACCAACATATTCAAATAATGACTTACATATTTTCATTAACTTTATTTTGATGAATGTATCAATACTATTTCATCCCTCCACAAGATATCGTCCCGAAACAAATCTAGGGTTGCTACCCAAGCCGGCTGGTCGTTCGTTCTATTGGTTCGGTCGTTCAGTATTTTTGTTCTATATCTATAGTTCTACATTTCCATTGCCATACTGGCTGGCAACGTTATTATCCCTTGCTTGCTAGCTAGCCAACTACGGCTAATTTACAGTCACGTCAAACAGAATAACAACAGTAGCTGCATTTGTTTAAACTGATTTCGCCTGGCATAGAAAAGGTGCTCTCTCGTTAGGACACTGTTGTTCAGAGGAGCTAGCCAACAAAACAGCGAACACAATGGCTGCAAACTAGCTGCACTTCGTTTCGTTTGACCTTTTTTCAATTTACATGTCTTTGTGTATAGCCATGAAAATGATGCCAGCTGATTCATGACTTTGACTGGCTGAGAAACGCTGCCTGCCTCTCTCTCTCTCGTCCGGACTCGAGACCCCTACACGTTCATTGCAATGGGACAGCTGGAGATCGATTTTGAATATTGAAACAATGTTGCAAATGTCGGAGAGACAGACTGCGAGGTTTATACAAATCTCCGCTGTGAAAAACTAAATGTTAGTCTAAAAGAAATGTGAAATAATGTCTAGATGCTTTTTATAGTGAAGATCAAGTTCATAACTTCCCTGCCCGGGTTGATGAGACAGGGGATTGCGCAGTCAAATGGAACATAATAAATAGGCATTTTAGAGCCATAGATTTAGCAGGTGGTAATTTGTGGAATAGACACCGGCTGGAATGCCTTTTTCACCAATCAGCATTCAGGATTAGACAAACCCATTGTATAACACTCAATATTTCACTTAATAAGGGAGCACAGTATTCACCTGGTCAGTCTATGTCATGGAAAGTGCAGGTGTGCTTAATGTTTTATTTACTTAGTGTATGTCGAATAAAACATTATCACGACAGGGTTGATGGAAACAGCACATTTGTCGGTAAACTTTCAAATGTCGACAAAACAAAACGTTAGACAAGGTGGGACCTTTTTGTGTCAGTAAAATGTATTATTCGAGAAATGTTGGTGCGCAAGTATTGATAAAACAACCATCATATCGAAGTCAATTTAAAGTCACGCGATAAGATATTGTGTGGTCGTCCCACTACGACTCGGGAGAGCATGCAGTTTATTAAACTCTAGATAAAATACATTATAATGAATTTGACAGGGTAGTGAAAGTGCAGGGTGATGAGCTTTGATGCTCATTTTCCAATAAATGGCGAGGGTCTTATTCTGGTGACATGATGATTGATGATGGCTGCCGTTTGACAAATACAAATAATCTCGTTTTAGGGGATACCTAGTCAGTTGTACAACTGAATGCCTTCAACTGAAATGTGTCTTCCGCATTTACCCCAACCTCTGAATCAGAGTGGTGCGGGGGGCTGCCTTAATCGACATCCACGTCTTCGGCGCCCGGGAGCGCCGAAGTCGAGTTGACAAGGTAAGGCCAGCAATCTTTTGGTTACTGGCCCAACGCTATAACCGCTAGGCTACCTGCCGCCACTTTAGCCATAATAATCTCATCATGTTGGCTGGCCTACCTGCACTATACCTGCGAGCCGGGCGAGATGTTGGCTAGAGAGAATGTGCCAAAACCAGAGTGGACACAATTACTATTTCACGACAAAACTATCAGTGGAGTTGAAAATGCGATGGAAAAACATTGAACTTCAGATTTTCATTCAGTACATGAAAATGTAAACGATGAGGTACATTTTATGTTCACTAAATCATCACGCACTTCATTTTATCTGCAACAAATCAGTCTTTATGCGGAATAGAGAATATTAACATGAAAATCTGTCACCAACTGGGTGAAAAACCTAACTTTTATTGAGAACTGTATTTGTATGTTGAATTTGTGGACATTTTTATGAGTAGTAACAAAGATTCAGACACCCAGTCTACCTCTCAGCATGCATGTATACAGAACCACAAATTAATATGACATGCCGTACGAAGCCAAAACCTTATGGTTTAGCATTCACCACTATAGCTTTACAATTTTTACATACATAAATAATCACATTCAACAGCACCATCTTGTGGATGTCAGAAATGTTTAGGTAGCAACAGGAATGAGAAACGTGTGTGTGTGTGTGTGTGTGTCAGTGCCAGGGAGGATTATTTTTATGTTTTATGAGCATGGCTTTATTTCTATTACAGCATATTGGATGACTGTCATTCATATTCCAATTACCCAGCTCAATGTAACGTCAATAGGTTTAGGCTACTAACATGATACTCACATTTTCCCTGTACCCATCTTCAGGTTGCTACAACCAAGCCAAACCTTCATATCATGACCGCTATAATTGCTACGCACAGCCTACATTGTTGTCACGTCATAGTCAACATAGCTACTAGAACTAACACGTTAGTAAACCCGCTAGCTACAATCATGCAGTACAGTGTACAGTCAGAAAGCATTTTATTAGTTACACTGGTGGGCCCCAGTGGCAATAAATTAATAAAACCAAAAGCTTACCTTGACATGGAAGAGTTCCAGTGTTGGATAGCCATAGCCAGATAGCTTACATAGCATCCCTCTCTGTTTGAGCCGGGTGTTTGAGTAGGCTAAAATAGATAGCTGCATTCGCAAGTGAAAGTTTTTTTTTTATCTACCAAATACAGCTATCCAGCTCTCTCTATCTCTCTCACTCTCTCTCTTGCTTCTCCTTAATTTTGGAAAAATTAATTTGTTCAAAACTGTTCAACTATTGTATTTCTCTCTCTTTGAGTCAACTACTCACCACATGTTATGCACTGCAGTGCTAGCTAGCTATAGTTTATGCTTTCAGTACTAGATTCGTTCTTGGATCTTTTGATTTTGATTGGGTGGACAACATTGTCAGTTCATGCTGCAATAGCTCTGATAGGTTAGAGGATGTCCTCCAGAAGTTGTCATAATTAGTGTAAGCCAATGGAAGGGGGTGAGAACCATGAGCCTCCTAGGTTTTGTATTGAAGTCAATGTACCTAGAGGAGGACAGAAGCCAACTGGCCTCTGGCTACACCATGGTGCTCACCTACAGTGCTGCTGAGGCTACTGTAGACCTTCATTGCAAAACAGTGTGTTTTAATAATTTTTTGGGTGACATGAATATATTTAGTATAGTTTTATCTAAAAAGGATAACTTTTTTAACGTTTCACTATTTACATTTCATGAAATTCACTGAGGAGGATGGTCCTCCCCTTCCTCCTCCGAGGAGCCTCCACTGGTGTGTGTGTGTGTGTGTGTGTGTGTATGAATGTGTGTGTACGGGTGTGTCTTGTCAAACCAAGGACCAAAACATACTGCATCTGGCAAATGTGACACAGCAGTTTATATTTTCATATACACAGTGGTGTAGGGCAGTTTCGCGGTACCCCGCCGCAAGGTCCATGCCTAAATGTTTGCCTATATTTTTACTACAAGCCGATGTCATTATTCTGCATGAAACAGAACCAGCTGAATGTATCATGTTGCAGCAGAAGCAGCAATCTTTGTCTGTGTACGCACTAAGTGGCACCATATTCCTTTTGTAGTGCACTACTTTTGACCATGACACATAGGGCTCTAGTCAAAAGTAGTACACTATATGAGAATAGTGCCATTTCGGTCGCATACTGTCTTGCACGCCAGTCCCCAAGGCCATGCTTTGCAGCTGAAAACCAGTGGAGTTATGTTATTTAT
The DNA here is from genome assembly GCF_002910315.2 of Salvelinus sp. IW2-2015. Classification (NCBI taxonomy): domain Eukaryota; kingdom Metazoa; phylum Chordata; class Actinopteri; order Salmoniformes; family Salmonidae; genus Salvelinus; species Salvelinus sp. IW2-2015. The sequence continues at coordinate 25,534,534 of NC_036845.1, forward strand.
ACAATGTCAAGAGAAGGCAATTTAGCCTACTCAAGAAAGGCCACTTATTTGTGTTTACATTCAAACATGACCCATGAATGACACATCAGTTTCCAAACTGAACAGTGAAAAGTCAGGGGGGTGTGAGACAGTTTAAGACTGCCGGCATCTGTCTGAACATTGGAAGAAGAGGAGTCAAATACAACACGGGAAAATGTCATAACTACACTGTCTGTCTGTATCCAGGGACAGTCAGGCACTCAGTTGAAAAATCTCTGTGTCGGCATATGCTGGCTGTTTGAGAGCAACTGGCACAAGTTGAACCATCTGGCCGAAGTTCAAGAGGCATTTGAATCCAGACCATTCTCCTAACCCTCCTCCCATGCACCCCCCTAAAATTTGCTTTGGAGTAAGGCAGGAAGGTTACCAGAATCTGTGAATCATTGCAGTATGCCACTTGTAGAGAAATGAATGGTGGAAGTGTGTTTTTATTTCCATAGGAATGCATTGTTGTACTACTTCAGTTCCTTTATGGGCAGTGGAGAGAATGGCAATGGGGTGGCTGCATAAAAATACAAATGTCAAACTCACTCCCACAACACGGGATCCCCTCTATGTTAAAACATCCATGTTTAAACTCTTAGGCAGGCAGACACAGAACCATCTATATCAAACTCTCGTTTATTCTCAAATTCAACTTTACATACGAATGCCATTATAGCATAAGAAATTACTATCTGCTAATTCATAATGGCTCTGCATTGTTTGTGTCCTGGCTAGAGAATGGGCCCTCTGTGGCCTTACACAGTGGTCCTGTTCAGGGGTCAGCTGCCTCTCGCCCTGCGCTGCTCCTGCCACCGGTCGCAGTGTGAGGGAGAATAATACAGTCACAGGGACAAGCTAGTCATCGTTAACCATGTGAGTCAGCCATTCAGCACAGCCATGTTAGTCAGGAAGGATTGTAGGAACAGCATAGCAATGTACAGAAGCTGAATGTTACAGCAAAATCTCTTGTCTTTTTGTATCATGAAAATGTATACATTGCTTTTGATATTTCACAGTTCATATTTTTCTTACTTTTTAACTCTGCATTGTTGGGAAGGGCTTGTAAGTAAGCATTTCACGGTAAAGTCTACACCTGTTGTGTTTGGCACGTGACAAATAAAATGTGATTTGAAATCATTATGTAGGATATGTGACTGCCATTTTTCCCACCATAAATCAACATCACTCCTTTACAGTAATACAACAACATTATACAATGCTTGGCCTACTATTTTGTGTTATTGGTAAAACTATACAGACTTGTTTTTAACTGAAGCGTTGAACAATCAACAACTTATTTTGCATTTAACATGGGGATAAAGTTGTTCAACAGGGGATAAAGTTGTTCAAAAAAGTTAACTTTTCGAATTTGGTTTTCTTCGGGAGAGTAGGGGGGGCTAAAGCTTCCTCAGACTTTTCCGGGTTTCGCTGGTTGAGAAGTTTCCTGGGGCGTATTCATTACGCCGATTCTGTTTCAAAACATTTCTAAATTTAAGCAAACGGAACGAAACGGGGAGGAACCTACCTGAATTTGCCCAATAGAAACCAACTGTTTGTACTAATGATTTTACCCCTGTTTTGGTTGCCAGTGAGAGACGCTGCAGAAACAGTACAGTATGGACTGACACGCCGAAACCGTTAACTTTTGCAAAATCAAGTACATGTACTCTTTATAGGTGCATTAGTCGGACAAAGTCATAGCTATGGCGCGAGACTGCACAACAAGAAGTCTGGACAATATTGATCTCTCTGCTTTGAGGGTGAGTTCTGGATATGCCAGAGTCGAATTAATTGAAATGTAGACAGAGACCTTTGTGTAAACATTGTTGCAGCAGATGTGGGTTACAAAGTTTCAATCTCTATTCAAGTCATTTCAGGAAACGTTACGTAAAATTAAAGTTAGCTAGCTACTTTGTTTCAAAAAGTTAGAGCTTTCATGTCACAGTAGGCTTTTAAGAAACCATGAATCTTACCGTTTTCGGGTTCGTTTTGCTTTCAGAAGTTAATATGTTTTTGGTTTACCTGATTTACAGCTGTTTCAGAAACAACTGAATAGTTAAAAAATATATTTTTGAAAGTAAGCTTTAGTAATATGACATGTTGGCATGTTACAAGTGTTAACAAATGGAACATACTTGTAGCCAGCTATACCATGCAATATTCCATTTTAAGTGATGACCTAAAGGTCAGATATTATTCTGAACTGTGAATAAACAAGGTTAATTCAAAATGATTTTATTTGTATATTTTTGTGCTCTTCCATTTCATTTGAGATAATGTAATGTTGTCGTCTTGTTTCAGGATCCTGCCGGGATATTTGAGCTGATAGAAGTGGTTGGAAATGGAACATATGGGCAAGTCTACAAGGTTTGTAGTTTGTGTCAGACCCACTCTCCTATTCTTGTCTTTGACCATGATTACAATTGCAGATGTGTTGTCAGTTGCAATGATTTGCATTTTAAGGAGCATATAGCAATATATACTATGCAAACATTGTATGGCACCCTCTTAATCTTTAAGTAAAAATAAAGAAAATTAATATAGCAATACTACTCATAATACTATAGCTGTCAGCAGTTGATGGCATGAAACTTGGTGTAGTTCCCATGAAAGCACTCACTAAGTGAGAAGAAACTGTGACCTAAATTGGCTTACCAACACAAGCATCTTCAACACTCTTGGGTGGAGTCAACTTCCTTATCGAAATCAGCTTAACTGAACGCTTCAGTGATGGTTTGTGGTTCTTTAAAAAAAAACATTGAGGTGTTTTAAATTATCTTGACAAAGCTGGGCCTTTCGAGTAGTTCTTGCCACGTTCTCACATATGTGTCAACTCAGAGCGTAAGGTAGCAGTTGGGTGGATACCTTAGGTTGCACAAGCCTTTGATTTACAAGAAAGGAACCTGTTCAAGATCCAGTGCAAAGAACATAAAGAATATCTATCATTATCAAGTGTACATTACTTTAATTTCACTGGAGAAAATCACATTTCGTCTAGTTATATTCAAAATTGCAAGAAAGTCCCTACACATTAGTTAACATAGTACCAATAAATAGACTGTGAAATGTTTTGTTGATGTAGTACACAGCCTGTCAGTTTCTGCAGGTATCTCAGCTGAATTAAATACATCTCCTGTCATGTGGATCAATGTCAGAGTTGGCCATTAGTGTACAGAAGACTTCCTTTTCCACTTCTGTGTGCAGTGCACAGTTTCAGCCCCATGCTAACAGGAACAGTGACTTTACACAGAGCAATAGCTTATCCTCCCCTCAAACTACACGAAAAGTACTTTCCAAATTCCTAGCCATTCTTTAGGTTATATAAAATCCAAGAAGTGTGTTTACTAGTAATGTGCACTTTAATTACCCAGCCAAACACTTTCCCTCTAATGTGTTTATTAAGTCAAGGTCATACATTCTGTATTGTTTACATGTATGAGAAATATTGCAGATAGTTTCTTGGATTTTAATCTCTGAATCATTTTGTTTCACTAGAATAATCTAAAGAAAGCGGTGGGCCTAACTCAAAAACAATCATATTAAGTTATTACGAATTTTATTGGCCACATGCGCCAAATACAACAGGTGTAGACTTTACAGTGAAATGCTTACTTACGAGGCCATTCCCAACAATGCAGAGTTAAAAAGTAAACCAAATATTTGCTAAATAAAAAAGGAAATAGTGACACAATAAAAACAATAACGAGGCTATATACATGGAGTACCAGTACCAAGTCAATGTGCAGGGGTACGAGGTAGTTGAGCTAATTGAGATAATATAGTATGTACATGTGGGTAGGGGTAAAAGTGACTAGGTAATCAGGATATATAATAAACAGAGTAACAGCAGCGTATGTGAAGTGTGTCTGTGTCATTGTGTGTGTGTGTGGTGTCAATATGCAAGTGTGTGTGTGTGTGTGTGTGTGTGTTTTGTGAGTGTGAGTGGATGTAGTGTGTGTGTGTGTGTGTGTGTGTGTGTGTGTGTGTGTGTGTGTGTGTGTGTGTGTGTGTGTGTGTGTGTGTGTGTGTGTGTGTGTGTGTGTGTGTGTTGGAGTGTCAGTGTAGTATGTGTGACTGTGGGTAGAGTCTATTGAGTGTGCATAGAGCCAGTGTAAGGGACTCAGTGCAAAACATTTAAGGTAAATAAATAATAAAGGGGTCAATGTAAATAGTCCGGGTAGCCATTTGATAAACTGTTCAGCAGTCTTATGGCTTGGGGGTAGAAGTTGTTCAGGTGCCTTTTGGTCCCAGACATGGCACTCTGGTACTGCTTTCCGTGTGGAAGCAGAGAGAACAGTCTATGACTTCGGTGGCTGGAGTCTTTGACAATTTTTAGGGCCTTCCTCTGACACCGCCTGGTATAGAGGTCCTTGATTGTATGGATTTTGACCCCAGTGTTGTACTGGGCCGTACGCACTACCCTCTGTAGTGCCTTGCGGTCGGATGCCGAGCAGTTGCCTTGCCAAGCGGTGATGCAGCCAGTCAAGATGCTCTCAATGGTGCAGCTGTAGAATAATTTTGAGGATCTGTGAAACCATAAATAATAACACATTTATTGAAGTGGTGTAACACATCTAAGTGGTTTATAACACCTTGTGTACTTCCAAAAAGTGCATCAGATTTTGTCTGTAGCTAGGTTTCTATCCAATTTGTGACAGATTTTCATGTGAATATTCTAAAATCTGCATAAAAACAACATGCGCATTTTATCACCAGAGCTGTTTTTCCATAAAATTGACTTGTTGCGGATAAAAGACTGCGTGATTGTGATGTCCTAGTGCATATAAAAACAACTTTTGCTGTTACTGAATAAGAAATACAAGTTAAATGGGTTTCCATCGCATTTTCAACTTTACCAATTGTTTTGTCACAAAAAAAAWRWWTTAAAAGCTAAATGTGCCCACGGGTGGTCTCGGCACTTGCGCGCTAGCCAACAGCTCGCAGATACAATTCGGGGCATAGCCTACATGGTGAGATCATTATTTTTATTGGTCAAACGGCAGCCAAGCATCGATCATCATGTCACCAGAATAAGACCCTCTGTATTTATTGGAAAGGAGCATCAAGCTCCTCACAGTGCACTTTCACCACCCTATGAAGTTCATCATAACTTATTTAATCTGTAGCTTAATAAACTGTATGCTTTCCCGAGTCGTAGTGGAAGGACCAGACAACATATCATCGCATGACTCCCAAGTTTACTTCGAAATGATGGTTATTATATCAATATTTTGGCACATAAAAGCATTTCCACCACCATTTCTCACATATCAATTTTTTTCTGGCACAAAAAGATCCCACCTTGTCTAGCGTATTTTGTTTTGTCGACATTTGGAAAGTTTACCGGCATGTACTTTACTTGCATAAAGATGTTGGATGGAAACCTGGTTATTGTTGAGAAACATGAGGTTGTGGGTGTTTTCTGCAGGCAGCATAGATTCATTACGTTAGTAGAGTAGTGGTTGTTGGCTACAGACAGGTAGAGGGCATTGGTCACAGTATACAGATGTAGGATCTTAATTGGATCACCCTGTTGAAATGTAAAATTTGTAGTGTATTTGACGTTTCAAAAGGCTTCTGAAGTTTGTAATTTCTACTTAGAAATTTCAGACTTGATTTTCCCATATGAAAAATGTATCAACCCCTTACAAGAATATACATTAATTATAATCCACATAATAATTCACATTTCCTGTTGCTCAAGGATTATTTTCCTGTTGTMGCAAACTGGCTCAAATTAAGATCCTACATATGTAAAAGGAAATTCTATTTTTGAAGCCACTACATCAGGGCATCTGTGGCTTTCCTCTCCTCTCAGAATCTTGTTCTTTTTCTTTTCTCCTGCCAATTTACCCGTTCTGAAAATAGAACATCACAGGGAATGCGCGTCTGTGGAAAAGTATCGATTTTGAAATTGTTTACTGGGCTTGTTCTGAAGGCAGCGAGTCTTGTTTTTCAGTACAGTCTGAAGTCTTGGTTTTAATCATCCGTCCCCTTGGGATTTCAGTGTAGATGTCTGATCGATGCCACAGTTTTGTTCCATGTTGAATGTATAAGACGTGACAATTACTGTCAGGCTGAGAAAACAAAGAACAGTCTAGTTTGCTTCTCTGCTTCTTCGAAGGCCTTAATAAAGGACTATCACTTTATCTGTGTCCCAAAGCAATACACTGGTAAAATTAGCATCTCATTTTCTTCAGTCTTACAGTACACTTCATGGTAGATCTTCAGCAGTTTGCAATGCAAAGCAATGTTGTTGTTAGCATGATGTGTGGTGTGATCTTTGGTGAGAGCAGTGGAAATGGCAGAGGTCATGCCAAGAGAAACACTGATGAGAATGTCCACCCAGTAAACTCTCTCAGATGGGTGACCTTTGTCAAATTATGTGCCATGTCTGTTCTTCAACACTCCAGTCCATAATACGTCATGAAAGATGAGACAGTATGTATCCAAATCAAATAATGAATAGCAATTGCAAGCAACACAAAATACAAACAACATATTACTTACTATTCTTTGATTATTTCTCGCTCATGGTATCTGTTAGAAAATAATATGACTTCAGTTCACAGGAGGTTGGTGGCACGTTAATTGGGGAGGACTAGCTCGTGGAAACGTCTGGAGCAGAATAAGTGGAATGGTATCAAATTCGTCCAACACGTGGTTTCCATGTGTTTGATGCCATTCCATTTGCACCATTCCAGCCATTATTATGAGCGGTCCTCCCCTCAGCAGCCTCCACTGCTTCAGTTCATATAATACTGATAATACCATGCGGTTTTATTATTCTAAGGTAGCTGGTTTGTTGTTATGCTCAGAAGAAACTGACTTGGCACCAGTGTTGATCTATTGTTTCCAGTCTGCTATTTTTTACCCTGTCCTGTTTTGCTATTTAACACAGCATTGTTATCATCTCATTGTTAAACGCTGAATACTCTTGTTTTCTCTTGTAAGTATTTTGGATCATCTTGTTCTTATCTTGTGTCTCGCTGGTTTCATTTTTAGATCCCCCAACTCCCCTAAACTCTTCAGCCTTTAGGGTGTTGCAACTTGTATGTCAGAACGCTTTCTTAACATAGTAAATCTTACAGAGACCCATCCATGCTGGTTAAAAGGGTGGATTGTAAGCAAGGGGTCACATGATGAGCGTAGTTTCCCTGAGGTCGTTTATCCTCTGGGATCTTCATGTTTTTTGGCAGCAAAATAGGATGGTCCATTTAGAGATACCTCATATTAAAAGAGGATCTTGTGTGATAGGATCTCTCTCACTTATCCCAGGGTGAACCTTATCATGTGACCTTCCTGTGTTAGTATGAGTGGGAGATGGGTTGTGATTTGTTGCACCAGTGATGTCATCTGTGTCTTCTGGGGATACTGTAATCAAGGGTGTGGAATTATTAGCCGTACAGTAAATGGTTTAATCCGTGCCATTTTCAATGTTCAAAAGTTGCATTTTGTTTAGTTTTGTAGGGTTCAAAGATACATTCCTATTGTAATATGACTGCCTCATTGCATATAGCAATATCTCATCCTTTTGTTCTTAGGGTGGCTTCATCTAGGGCGTATTCCTCTTTGAAATGGGTACTTCCCTATCTTGCGAGATGCAAACTCATGAAGTGTGAAAAATTGGGTCAGGCCAGGCTTGCACTGCAGTGACAGAGCAAGACAGTGATGCAACGCTGGAGAGCTGTCGTCACTTGCATGCCTCCAAGGTCTGATATTGAGAAAGTCCCAGTATGTCGGGAATCATCACGAAGCAGGCAGGCTCCACTTTGACCCACAGAGAGGAAGCGTCTTTCTCAACACACACTTCCTGAACCGCAGTCGCTGTTCAAACCACTTGGACGCCTGCCTGGATCTGGTGACGTTATCCCAGTGCCCTCAGCTCTGGAAGGGCCATGAAAGGGCCCCGTCGTGGTGTTGAGATGTGGGCTCATTGTATGCGTCCCAAATGGCACCCCTTTCCCTATTTAGTGCACTACGTTTGACCAGTTCCCATAGGGCTCTGRTCAAAAGTAGTGCACTACATAGGGAATAGGGTGCCATTTGAGATGTGGCCACCAAGTAGACCTTTGTTTTGGTAGGGAAAGATGAAGAATGCCCTCCATGCGCACGGGGTAGGAACTGTGGTAGTGGGTGATAACCCCTGCACCCTGGAGACTGGGGAGGGCAGCCTGTCTCTGGTGGAGATATTTCTGTCCAAAAGGGGATTTCCTCATTATTCCTTAACCCAACTGTGAAGCTCATAATCTCCCATCGCATTGTATCTAATGACCAAGCAGAAAAACAGGAAGTAGTGAATGAGAAAAAGCAGATTTCCATCAGAAGAAAGGCAGTGGCACTTCCATCAACACTACTAAGGTGTGATAAGAAGTGTATTGTGATGAGAGGTTCATTGCACAAGATTAGGTCTTTACCATGCAGATTGAGTTTCAGTGTTGATAGAACCCAGAAAATATCGACAGTGAAAAGATAATATAGATGGATACTTTCCATATGCCAGTAGTTAAAGTGAGCCCTTCACATTTGGTTTAGGAGCCGATCAATTTCTCTTTGTTGGATGACTTACTCGAGTGTCTCTTTATTAGAATGGGGAATGTGATTTATGCAATGCGTCCCCCCCCCCCACAAATTGAATGTGTTTCAGAGAGAGCATGCTGTGACTGTGTGTTGTGTGGAATGCTGAAGAGGTTGTAAGGGTTTGAGCCGCGGGCCGATTAGTGGACAGTTTGCTCTTTTCTCTCTCCTCTCCTTTGATCAGCAGTAGGAATGTGCTCTCATGCAGTCTCTTTATGGCCTGCTTTGGATCATGTGCACATGCTTGCAATCATTATTTGTCAAATACTAATGACTCTGGGGCAGCATGCATACAATGCCAGTGAAGTTTATTTTAACAACATGAATAAATAGTTGACTATGGTAGCTTCATGTATTATTATTGAACATTAATCTGACATGTTTGGCAAAGGTTTTGCTGGCAATGCAACAAGAAGCATTTTGTAAATGGGAAATCAAATGATCTGCTACTTCTACAGTCATTTTGTGAGCTTGAGACCTAGCTATTATCCTACTGTATAATGCATGTTCAAGGTCTCAATGTCTCATATCACACTAACACAAGGAATTATTCCTCTATATTGTAAAAAAGAGTCTACTCTGCAGTGCCCACAACTGATGGTGAATTGTCTGACCACCAAAAGCATTTTTCAACTGTTTATTAACCAACTTCATTTTTTGTTTCCCTTTGAAATAGCCTCTGTAAAAGTGTGGCTTTGTATTTGGAGAGTTTGCCTGTGGCAATGGAACACAGCCAGCTTGAATGTTTAAGAATAATTTTGATCAATGCAAGACTGTGTGCCACAATCCCTCTTGTGACTAACATGTTTTTCTACAGAAGTAAAATACATCTGTAATTATGTAAAGCATTTGTAAAAAATCCTATTTTGATCAGACTATTATCAAAGTAAATATTAGTGACTTTGCCTAGAAGTCTATTGTTAGTATTTGGTCATTAGCCCAAACAGTTTTCAGCTCATTGTTATTGTTAAAGAGAATCATATTTTAATCAGATTTGATTATGGGGCTCTTGTTATTTTCCCATATGTGCTTTCTCTCTCACTCTGCTAGTCTGGCACAGGAAGCTGTGTCCATTTTAACTCCTGCCTGTGCTTTTGGGGAACACTGGCCCACATCCTAATTGAACCTTGTGCTGAATGTCTGCTTCAGAAATCTGTTCACATGGTGTGGCCTGCTGCTGTCTGCCCAACCGCCAAACAGCAGTCTGCACAGACCGCTCTCTAGTATCTTCTCACATTGATGTCATACAGTACACACAACTATCACAGATAAACATGGGCAGTTAATGGCAGGAAATAGCAATGAACATGCTATCACTCAAAGGCACTCAAAGGTTTGCATGTGTATTTATTTTTTCTTGCAAACTGTACAGAAATGAAATAGGGGTTTATTTCAAGGCAATCTGTGAATCGGATCATTATCACATATGTGAGTGATTAGTGATCCCTCATTTCTGTTGATGTGCAAGACTGTGGTTACGTAGATGAGCATATTGTGCAACAGTGCAGCTGCACAATACTATCCCACTGGGCACAGACATCAGTTCAACATCTAGTTTTGAATTACATTTGGTTGAGTTGTCTAACGTGAATTCATTGTTAAATCAACAAAAAAAGCCACCATGTCATTAGATTTAGGTTACAAGTTGGGTGAAAAAAATGTAAAAATCCCTTAGGCTGATGACTTTTTGCAAATCCAAACAGTTTTCCACGTTGACTCAACTTCATCACATTTCATTTTTGTTGTTGAAATGACGTGGAAACAATGTTATTCAATCAGTTTTTGCCCAGTGGAATGTGATTGATACTAGACCCCAAGTTTGCATTTGTGGAACGAGTAGGTGTCTTGTCAATTGCCATTGGGATATATTGGAACAATACTGGCAAGCTACCAACAGAGAAACTCTCTCTAGGTTTTCCCTGATGTGTTCATGGTTTTCAAAGTTGAGTTAGAAACTCAGCTTTAGATGGGTAGCTTGGATCTAAATGGATAGCTACATCTCCTGCCTATACTCGTAATATCCATATATTAGAGTACAGAAAGCATCTTGGGAATTAAAAGACAATCAGTGTTTTCTCTCATGCATTTCACTCCCTTTTTCCTGTTTTGTTAAGGTACTCTACAGTGCCTTCGGAAAGTATTCAGACCCCTTGACTTGTTCCACATTTTGTTATGTTACAGCCGTATTCTAAAATAGATGAAATAAAACAATCTACACACAATACACCATAATGTCAAAAGCTAAAACAAGTTTTTAGAAATGTTTGAAAATGTATTACAAATAAAAAAACAGAAATACCTTATTGACATGAGTATTCAGACCCTTTACTATGAGACGCGAAATTGAGCTCAGGTGCATCCTGTTTCCATTGATCATCCTTGAGATGTTTCTACAACTTGATTGGAGTCTACCTGTGGTAAATTAAATTGATTGGACATGATTTGGAAAGGCACACGCCTGTCTATATAAGGTCCCAAAGTTGACAGTTCATTTCAGAGCTAAAACCAAGCCACAAGCCAAGCCGTGTCGATGCACAGATCTGGGGAAGGGTACCAAAACATTTCTGCAGCATTGAAGGTCCCTAAGAACACAGTGGCCTCCATCATTCTTAAATGGAAGAAGTTTGGAACCACCAAGACTCTTCCTAGAGCTGGCTGCCCGGCCAAACTGATTAATCGGGGGAGAAGGGCCTTGGCCGGGGAGGAAACCAAGAACCCAATGGTCACTCTTACAGAGCTTTAGAGTTCCTCTGTGGAGATGGGAGAACCTTCCAGAAGGACACCCATCTCTGCAGCACTCCGCCAATTAGGCCTTTATGGTAAAGTGGCCATAAAGTAAAAGGCACATGACAGCCCGCGTGGAGTTTGCCAAAAGGCACCTAAAGACTCTCAGACCATGAGAAATAAGATTCTCTGGTCTGATGAAACCAAGATTGAACTCTTTGGCCTGAATGCCAAGCGTCACGTCTGGAGGAAACCTGGCACCATCCATACGGTGAAGCATGGTGGTGACAGCATCATGCTGTGGGGATGCTTTTCAGCAGAAGGGACTGGGAGACTAGTCAGGATCGAGGGAAAGATGAACTGAGCAAAGTACAGAAAGATCCTTGATGAAAACCTGCTCCAGAGCGCTCAGGACCTCAGACTGGGGTGAACGTTCACCTTCCAACAGGACAACGACCCAAACCACAGCCAAGACAACGCAGGACTGGCTTCAGGACAAGTCTCTGAATGTCCTTGAGTGGCCCGGCCAGAGCCTGGACTTGAACCCGATCGAACATCTCTGAAGAGACCTGAAAATAGTTGTGCAGGAACGCTTCCTATCCAACCTGACAGAGCTTGAGAGAATCTGCAGAGAAGAATGGGAGAAACTCCCCAAATACAGGTGTGCCAAGCTTGTAGCATCATACCCAAGAACACTCGAGACTGTAATCACTGCCAAAGGTGCTTCAACAAAGTACTGAGTAAAGGGTCTGAATACTTATGTAAATGGAATTTTTCCATTTTTATTTGTAATACATGTTCAAAAACCAGTTTTTGCGTTGTCGTTATGGGATACTGTGTGTAGATTGATGATGAGAAATAAAACTGTTTAATACATTTTAGAATGAGGCGGTAACCTAACAAAATGTGGAAAAAGTCAAGGGGCCTGAATACTTTCCGAAGGCACTGTACACCAGACTAGTGAGAGCATTGTTGTGTAATGGGGTGATGTGAGTAGTTCACACCTGGTATAGCTGTGTGAATTGCTCTTCCTGGATACAATTGAATGGAATGGTAGCCTTTGATCTGCTACATATGTGCAAACAAAATGCTTGCAGTGGGTAATTCAGAATGACAAAGTAAGGAAAAATCTTTTGTGGAAATGCACTGAGGCAAAAAAGACACATATGCTGCTTCCATTCTGTCCTCTTATAAAAAAAGGAATGTTGGTCACAGTTGTCCTCTTACCATTGGTAAAATAAATAGCTCTGTTGTCACAAAGTTACATATCCATGAATGTGATTTTAACCTTTGCTGAGTTTTTTATAAATAATTCGTAGTGTATATACAGCATTGCCAAGCTTTAACATGGGAAACTAGCTACTAATATCTTTCTCAATTATCTCCATCAATTATTCTCCATCTCCGTGCACTTTATTACAGATGTGCACAAGTGCACTGTATTACAGTTGTCGTGTCACATTCTGTCAGTGAGCATAGCCACATATGAAAGTTCAGGACCATTCCTCTCTCCTCTGGGATAGGTGATTCTAGCGTCTCGAGAAAAATTGCACAGTGCTATTAACAATACTGGATGATAAGTGCTTGCTATGCCTGTAGTCCTTGTTCTGTTTATTTTTAATTTGGAGAGTAACTGCCATAGTCATTACATTCACTCCACTGCATAAGTAACTCAAATGTATGGCATCTGTCAAAATGGCAAATTCATTTGCAAAATAACGGTAAAGTGCAATGGACGAACATCAATCTGCCTCAGCCCATTGTGCTGTGACTGAACATAGACGAGATGGCTGCAGTCAATGGGAATGTTACAGAAGCCTCTTATTGGTTTATGAGAGGCAGCTAAATGCATTGTATTGATTATGTGATTGTCCCACCTGAATGCTCCTCGCTACACTCCTGATTTGAGAATAGGATATTGACTCATATGTTAAGAAAAACATTTCACGTGGGGATTGTTTTTTTTCCCACAAATTGACATTCATTGCAACAGTTCTCAGGATGGACAGTGTAACTGTTTCTTTGAATCAGATTCACAAGGAGTATTGCTTCATTTTCTCTTTAGAATCATTTTATTGAAACTCTTACACCATACTAAGTGTGACTTTTTGCTTGCCAAATCAGACATATGAAATATAGTACGCTTTTGTATGTGAAATAAGAAATGACAATCTTAGCATAGGTTATAAGAGTTTTTCTCAAGATTGGTGGAGTAAAACTGAGATTTCTGAGGTGGATAACATCATTTTGTGGTATTTTCAAGTGACTCAATCTCTCCACATGTACATGATATTCCGTAGACAACAGTCAATTGTGTTTTGAAGATATGAGCCTTTTTTCAAATAAACAAACAATGGAGGTCAGTCTAGTGAAACATGTACTGCTCAAGCTCAGGCCCGTGTTCCATTTTCTCTACACACTTTTCACAAATAATTGCTTTAAGAGTTGCTGTACCTAGTTTTCTGCTCCTTAGGTTCTGACACATACACAAAGTGCTCTCCTACCTCTCTCTTCCTCTTTTTCTGCCACCAGACTCAGTTACAGAAATAGCTACATTTTCCCCTTCCTCAATTTACCTCACCTGACTGGTAGACATGGTCTTAGGCGCTAGACTTTCCGTTGTGGTTGCCAGTATGGTTGTTGCCCTGTATTGAATGATGTGTATGTTTGAAAAATATATGTTTCATAAAATGCTGTGGTTGTCTCAACAATAACCGTAACTACTGCATAATGTTTGTGCAAGTAGCCCAACTGTAATTATTATACACTAAATTCATTGTCTTACTTTTTCCAATGTGTCTTGAGTGACTTTGTAACCTAAGCTTCTAGGGTCACAGTACCGAATTTGCTTAATAACTTTTAACAGTATACTCGTCATCATCATCATAGACTTTGAGTGTCCTTGATTGTCTTAGATATTATTGGCGTCTGATAGCCATTCTGTCCCTAACTGTTCCACTGACTGCCCTTGGGTCTCAACAGGGGCGACATGTGAAGACGGGACAGCTGGCTGCTATCAAGGTCATGGACGTGACAGAGGTAAGAAGGTCACTTCCTGGTTCCTGTCTCCATCCCTTGCTCCTTGCACTGAAAAGCCACCCAGACATAGGCAGGGAGGGCCACGGCCGTGGGACTGCCACTCTGCCGAGTCAAAGGGGCAAGGAGGGTTTTCACACTCAGATCAGTTTACCTTCAAAGACAGTGTTTTATTTAAGAAATGCAAATGAGGCCCGGTTAACACGGCGCACCAAAGGTTATTATATCCTGAGCTGTCAATCAGCAGGTGAGAACACTGGGAGCCATGTTTGTTCAGGGAAAGTTTAATCATCTCGTTCCCCTCAGGGCAATAAAGCTACCTGGTGATGAGACTATGTACTGTATAGAAACTGATTGATTTGGCCCTCCTGGCCCGCTACAAGAACAAAGAGGAGCGTTATTACAATAGCGCAAAGTGTACATGGCCAAAGATTTAATTAAATCCGTTTTTTTTTTGTGGCTTTGAGGTATATTTTAAACTAAGATCTGACTTTTGGGAGCTGAAGAAGGATCAACAGTATCAGTCTCTGCGGTGCAATCTCAAATTCTGTGTAGAGTGACTGAAGTTCAACACACCGCATGAAGAACAACTTATTATTTTACTCAACAAAGAATATAAGACACAGTTAATCAATACAGCACAGTTTCAAATGTATCATCATAAAAACATAGCATTAGAACTGATATTAAGTTCTCCAATATCTGTGTTTTGATCTAGACTTGCTTTTTATTAGATCAGCCTTGAATTGCTGGCTGATATTAAAGGTGTTGTATTGGCCTAATACGTAAAGAATGTCTGAGGTGCCGAGATGAGTTTAAAAGGCCCAGCTCATTGTATTGAACCCCAGAGAGTAAAAGCAGAGGAGATAACGCCACAGGCTCTCGGACAATAATCTCTCTCTTCTCAGCACACAAATGCCTTTGCCCTTTTCCTGTMCATCTTGTATTGTCTATCTGCCCAGGGCGATAATAGCAGGACATTTCCTGTAGAACTGAATGGCCACTCACTGAAGGCACAGGGCCCAGGCTTCCTACTCTCCGCTTCAACACATCCCTCCCGACAGTCACATAACTAAACCCCCCCCATACCCTACCCTCACCCTCGCTCCCCTTCCCTCACTCTCCCTTCATTAGCCCCTACTCCACAGGCTGCCTGGCCCCAGACCTAGGGCCCAGCCGCGGCCCGGTCACTCGCCTCGACCCCTCTTGGGGATTGAGACATTGTCCTGTACAGAGAGCAGCTGTGCCGGGTCCTTTCCGAGCAGGAATGTCCTCTCTTCTTCCTGGTTTGATTTAAAGGGAAAGGAAGGTTCAGTGAAGGCATGTGGTTGTCTCCCTTTCCAGGACAGAAAGGTACCATTCTTTAAGAGAGGTCACTCAGCTGTATGAAGGGTCAAATGCCTATCTTGAATGGAGCTGCTGTTTCTCTCGGGGTCAGGAGACAGGAGCAGGGAGGCTGTTGGTAAGGCGAGAATAGAGAGAAAAACTGCTTGGTGTCCCCATTTAAACCTGTTAAGCTGCTACCGTTTCGGGAAAAGGTCATTTCCCACTCATATTATTATATAGTAGGCTATTTTGGGTGTGTATTTGTTGTTAAATATGTGAATTGGCAGAAAACGACACTTTTATTATCCTGTTATTATTTTTGGGAGCTGAGTATCGTTATTAAACCACACAACCTATCAGCCCCTGTAAATCAAATCAAAGTCTAATTGGTCATATGCACAAGATACACTGTTAACACATCTTTTACAGGATTTTTTGGAATGAACTAGTCTACAGTAAATGTACATATTTGACCAAATCAAAGCACATTAGGCTGAATTTCTAAGATATATTCTGGGCAGTAGCTAAGGGATGTTGTGGTTTTCCTGTCAGTGTCATGTTACAGTCCATTGACTATAGGCCTACTACAGTATGAAAAACCCAGGGAATAGAAACGCAATGCATAAGTGTGTCATGCTTTTCCAAGGCTTCACACAGAAACAAATCCCCTTCAGGCCCCTCTGACACACACTACTGCTTCTTAAAGAGAAGCTGTCTGTTTCTATCTCCACGCCAAAGACGTACTCTGCTACATGAGCCCTCCCTTAGCCTTAGTGAGGGTCTATCAGTAGAGTGTATGGGAAGAAACAAATCAACATATCCKTAGTGCCCCATGCAATGTAAATATGAATGCTAAAATGGACTCCAAGCCCACATGCCATAATTGGTAGAGACTGAGCCAGTGATGAAATTATCACTGCTGTTGATTGCAATGTGTGTTGGCAGGCTTGTGGGTCACCAGTATGGTGGGCCCAGCACAAATCCACCATCTCAGTTTAACTTGAATGTTGGCTTAAAAGTAAACTGTAACTGTTATGTGTTTGGGCAGCAAGAGAAGCAGGGTTTTCACTCTCTGGGTTTTGGGTTGACAGCCTGCTGTTTTCCGTTGTCAAGTTTGATATAAAAAAATTAATATCCTTTTTTTGTTTGCAGGAAGAAGAAGAGGAAATAAAGTTAGAGATTAATATGTTGAAGACATATTCCCATCATAGGAATATAGCTACATACTATGGTGCCTTTGTGAAGAAGAGTCCTGCAGGTCAGGATGACCAGCTCTGGGTGAGTGGCTGCTTTCCATCTCTGTTGATTTCTCCTCACTTCAATCATCTCATCTCAATAACGCCATCATCTTTAAGAGGGCCTGTATCTCTATCTATATGTGTGTACAGCTCATACAGCTTCTTTAGGTTAGTATGCACCAGTGGAGCCTGCTGAGGGGAGGAGGGCTCATAGTAATGTCTGGAATGGAGCTGATGGAAGGGTGTCAGGAACAAATGGGATACCATTCCACTTATTCCGCTCCATTACCATGAGCCCCGTCCTCCCCAATTAAGGTGCCACCAACCTCCTGTGGTATGCACCAAAGAACATGGTTCCAGAATGCATAACAAGGGCCAGGAGTTTTTCCTGACACCGTGACCTGACCAGGGAAACCTCAGAGCCCTTCTACTCATCTAAAGTCCAAGTTGTATCTGTGCCTTTCCTTGTGTGCTGTACTGGATGTGCATGTGTTTTAGGCCTAGCAGTTGTAGTAACAGGGTTCTGCTGGTGGCCTGGCATCTGTCTGAGCCATTTCCTCTGTGTCTGTGTGTGACCTTGCTGTGTAGCTGGTGATGGAGTACTGTGGGGCGGGCTCAGTCACTGACCTAGTGAAGAAGACTAAAGGGAACTGCCTGAAAGAAGACTGGATCGCTTACATCTGCAGAGAGGTCCTCAGAGTGAGTACTGCTGCTGGAGATAAGCCATTTAAATAGGACTCTCCACAAACCCCTGGGGAGATATAAAGGTCCTGAGAATGATTTCAGAGAGCTCTTCTCATCCTATATCGGCCATATTGTAGTGGGTGCGTTATTGCATTGGGCTTGGAGCTTTTGCTTATGAACTTATGGTAGGACAGTAATGGAGGGTTAGACGATGGCTCACAGGCGCAGATAGCTGCGTAGCACGGTGAAGTCATTATCTTAAATAAAATAAACTTCCTGTGTTTATTTTTAACTCCTTTGAAGCAGTGTACGATTTCTGTGCCTGTTCTGTTGGACAGCTCCCAAGCCCCAAGAGAGAGAGAGAGAGATCATGTGATGTGTACAATGTGTTTGTGCATGCGTGTGTCGTGTCCTGATATTGTGTGTGTGTTTGTGTGTGTGTCAACACAGGGCCTGTCTCACCTCCACTCACACCACGTCATTCACAGAGACATCAAAGGCCAGAACGTGCTGCTGACTGAGAACGCAGAGGTCAAGCTGGGTAAGGACTAGGAGACAGGGTCAAAGTTCAACTCACAACCCACACAGCCACAGTGTCACTGTCTCTTCAGTATTTTCTTGCTCTCCCCTTGTAGGTGTGGTTTAATCTGTTTGAACACTGTGTCTTGTCTTTGCCAGTTGACTTTGGGGTGAGTGCTCAGCTGGACAGGACGATAGGGAGGAGGAACACCTTTATTGGGACTCCGTACTGGATGGCCCCTGAAGTCATTGCTTGTGACGAGAACCCAGACTCTACTTATGACTACAGGGTAAGAGGCCGCCATCTCTACTGGAAATGCTGTTTGTGTGTGTGTGTGTGTGTGTGTGTGGTTCTGCTGCTGTCTCTTATACACATCTAGATGTGTATAAGAGATGTGTGTGTGTGTGTGTGTGTGTGTGTGTGTGTGTGTGTGTGTGTGTGTGTGTGTGTGTGTGTGTGTGTGTGTGTGTGTGTGTGTGTGTGTGTGTGTGTGTGTGTGTTAGAGTTCTCATTCTGAGGCCGAACCCGACGGGGCCCGACAGCACAAATTCTGTGAATTGATTCTGGCCGGGCGGGTTTCGGTCTTACCGTGCTGTTTAGAGAAAAGAAAAGTGGTGCGTGTCTGCGCATCTTTTAGCCTAATACGGCTTTCTCTCAGCCGCAGCAGCTGCAGACACTAGCGCCGCCAGGATTCCAATATTGGCTGTGCCAGAGACATTTGTGACCATGATTCAACTTTTTTTTCCTGGTGATTGAAATGTTTCAAATTGGGATACGAATAGGCTCGAGTGCACTCGGGAGAATGATGATCCACAAGAATACGACAGGCAGTACATCTCAGTATCAGGAGAAGCCCATATTCCAATAGCATCTGTTAACGCCGATACATCCTAACATAATACACCCTATGACTGCACTGCTGATGTGCCTTGCTGGACCTTGTAAACTATCGAATGAAGACCCATAACTGACACAAATATTTTCCTAATCAAACATGCATTTAAAACAGGGCTTTTGAGCGATTATTCAAATGGATGTTTGGCAGAAAAATCGACTTTTTTAAATGTATTGTTTAATTATTCAAGGCTCCCTTTGTTATTTAATTGGAAAAAAATGCTTGATTGTATTTAAAGGCATGAATGACTTGTATGCTGTGTAATGACATAAATGAATGAATGATTGATTGATTATATTGAAGTATGCTAAGTTACGTTAAAACAACTAAAAAAGGACGCGCTCTCACAGCTTGGTGGTGGATAGATTACATAAGGCTACGTGAGTCAAGAGCAAAATAATACATTAGATTTAGGCTAAATGATTGCATTCTAAGTGTTTCTGATCAGTGATTATTAGACAAGTCATAGGCTTGGGAGTACGACAGGCTCCTACGCGACTGAAGAGAAAAATCCACTTGATAAACTACATAACATAACAAAATCTGCTTATCAGCTAATATATGAGCTAACTAGAATAAAGATGGCCATAAGCACTCGCCTTAACTTAACTAGTATTGTCCCAGCCTAATTGTGACTAAATATCCAAATGTGATTCAGTGAAAACAAAAATCTGACATTGATTGATTTATCAAGATGAGTCCCCACGCTTGTCTGTTGAGTGGATCTGACTGGATGACTCTCCTCCTCTATAGAGTGACCTGTGGTCGCTGGGAATCACAGCTCTGGAGATGGCTGAAGGAGCACCACGTAAGTGTCACCTTCTCCCTCCCCTCCTGTCCATACACATTGCAGTCTCGTCAAGGAATCTTCGCTTTCTCCTACACATCTTAGAGTTGGAGGGTTTTTTGGAGGCCATGACTAATATGCTCTACTGTAATTATGTGGTTTATTTTCTTTTAAAGGGATACTTCAGGATTTTGGCAATGAAGACAAAATATCAACTTCCCTAGAGTCAGATGAACTCGTGGATACAATTTGTATGTCTGCGTGCAGTTTGAAGGAAGTTGCGACCTAGCGTTTGCGCAATTGCTAACGAGCATTAGCGCAACTTTGGATGTCTATGGTTAGCATTGGCTCGAGAAACTTCATACTGGATGCAGAAACATACAAATGGTATCCATGAGTTCATCTGACTCTGGGGAAGTTGATAAAGGGCTTCATTGCCAAAATCCTGAAGTATCCCTTTAAGCATATCCTATGTTATTATGCTGTATTTTTACTCTTGCAAAGTTCTAGTTTTGAGTTTTGTTGGATTAACTCACTGTATGTTTTCATTCTCTCTCTGTGAGTGACTTCACAGAGTTGTCAGATATTGCAGCCCATATTACCAGTCACGGACTGAATCCAAGTGTCTTTGAAAGTGATTGGGCTCACAATGATGTGACGGAGGTCAGACAGTTCTCTCACGTTTTGAAATTGAAAATCCTTGAGTCAAAAAACCGAGAAACAAATTAAAGAAACTCATGACTGTTTGGTGTCTGCTAAGCCTAGTGTTGCACCATGACCGAGAGGGAGTTCACAATCACTGAATGAAAAACAAACAGTGTTGTAGTAGGACTGTGTAGTAAACACACACTACAAGCAGGCCAAGGGCAACAGGACAGGACTTTAGCCTAACATTGACAACACTGTGGAACATTTCTTCCATCCCCTGCCATGTGATTAGGCCACAATGGAGCCTCTCATAACCTCGATCCCCTGTCTGTCTGTGTGCGTTCTAAATGGCACCCTATTGCCTACATTAGTGCACTATTTTTGACCAAGGCCTCGAGGGTGCCATTGGGGACGCAACCATAGTTTCTCTGTCTGTGTCTGTCTCTGTTCCCAGCCCTGTGTGACATGCATCCCATGAGAGCCCTGTTCCTCATTCCTCGCAACCCRCCCCCCAAGCTCAAATCAAAGAAATGGTAAGAAAGACAGCTCAGCTTCTCTCGCTTAGAGACACCACGCCCCACAGAGCCTCAGCAACACAGCAGGAATGTTTTCCCCAGAGTGGCCAAAACTCATACAGCCTTGCTTCGCCTTCCTTTTCCCTTACACACAGCCTTTTCTCTTTCTTAGCTAGCTCCAATAACATTACTGCCAACAGAACTGCCACAATACAATGTCCCTTATTCACCCCTTATCTTACTGTTTTTTTGTGTACTGTAGCATTAGTTCAGGCTGAGCACATATTGTTTATTGTCACGTTCTTGGGTGTAATTTTAGCATCACAGTGTGAGATGACAATCCCCACAGTAACAGTTTGACTGCATGCAATGCTCTAAAATAAGGCCTTTTAGATCCAATGGGAAGGGAAGGTGGATAAACTTTTGTCTTCCTGTTCACATGTCTTCAGCAGCCTTGCTTTTTTACCTTTCGTAATGCATGAAGCCTTGTGTTTGAACCCATGGAGTTCGATAATTCCATATTAATTCATACCAGCAGCTGCATGGCAGACATTGAGAATTAATTGAGGCTGTGTCTGAAATGGCACCCTATTCCCTATAGCCCATGAGGATCTGGCCAAAAGTAGTGCACTACATAGGGGTTAGGGTGCCATCTCGGACAAAGCCTGAGCCTGTAAGTTGTGACCCTCTGTCCTCTCCAGGTCCAAAAAGTTCCTGTCCTTTGTGGAGAGCTGTCTGGTAAAAAACTACCTCCACCGTCCCGCCACAGAAACCCTCCTGAGACACTCATTCATCAAAGACCTGCCCAACGAACGGCAGGTCCGCATCATGCTCAAAGACCACCTGGACAGAACCAGGAAGAAGAGAGACAAAGGTGAGGCCATGTTGTCATAGTGGGATATCAGAGATCACCTAGTCTCACTCAACAACTGAGTCTGGCAGTCAAGGCTATAATTAATATCATGATTTAGTGCTGTATGATACCTTGCGCTGCCAATGACCGTGGGGAAACTTTTTGGCCTTGTTATTATTGGTCACACTGGCAGCGACAGTGAAAGTGGCAGTAAAAAGGTGTTTTGATTCTCAATCTTGTCTCCCAGTTCTCTGTTTACCCTTGTGTTTAATGTCTCTAGGCCTAGGGAGAGGCTACTGTATGACTGTCATTAATGAAAGGTTCTAATGAAGGGTTCCATTATCCACTGGTAATGTGGTGGGATTTGGGTTTAGAGGCAGCAGCAGGACTGCTCCTTGTCAGCCCTCTCACAGTGAGACTGCATACTCGTGTCATGTGAGAGGAATGTGCCTCGGAGGAAGCAGTGTTTAATCATCTCCTAGACTGCACCACACCCCCAGCGGCCTCCCTCGCTCCGTCTTCCTCCCCACGCCACATAATGACATCGTCTCCCTGCCTGCCTGCGCCCTCCGAGCCTCCAGGCTTCGCCCCGATACCAAACAGCAGTTTCCTCGACCTTGTGCCGTTGGTTTGTTGGTTGGCGTTCTGCTTAACTGGTCAGACGGACAGAGAGATGACCCCTTAGAGCAGAGCCAAGCCTGTAGTGAGACCATGTGAGACGCTGATAGCGGCAGCTCATAACGCAGCAGATATACTCAGTCATTACCCTGTTTTCATAACCTACTAGAGTTTGACTTGGAATTAGAAACATTCTCTGAGGCCAGCATATCTCTCTCTCTCTCTCTCTCTCTCTCTCTCTCTCTCTCTCTCTCTCTCTCTCTCTCTCTCTCTCTCTCTGTGCAATTTACAATCTCTCATGAGGCTTCAGAAGGAAGAATGAGCCTTACTTAATATGTAGAAGTATTTAGTCAATTATGACAAGCATTTTGGAATGCAATCCTATTGAAGAAAAGGAAGTGAGAGAGACAGTTCATGACGAGTTTTAGTTCCATGTGGGTTAACTGCAGGAGACACCTGGAGGGGAGACATTAGGTTGGTTTACTGATGCTTGAAACCTTCCCTGCTCAGATCATGAGAGAGGAGGAACTGACTAGCTAACTGTGGGAACAGTACAGTATGTGTGAAAGTGTTGTACAGTTTAGAACCCTTTCCTTGTTTTCTCAGTATGTACAGTCATGTGCATCATGGTATCATTGGGATTACATGCATCCCTCATGTCTGAAATAGTCACATGTTGTCCACAGAGGGCCCGGAGTATGAGTACAGCGGCAGTGAGGATGAGGAGGAGGAGATGAACGACGAGGAAGGTGAACCCAGGTATGATGACACAGCGTTTACACTGTCTGTAACGAAGGTCTGACGTCACGTCTACGTCCATCAAACAGCCAGCTGACCCTGTCTGTGACTAGTCCTCGCTTTACTGGTTATGTAATAGCTAATGCAGGCCTTGACCCTGAGAACTGTCATAGAGGATATTCATCTGAGAGTGCACAGTGTGCGAATGCATGGACTTGTCCATGAAGACATTAACGTGTCACCAGATGCTCCTGCTTGTGTTCCCTTAGCTAGACACAGAGCGTCATATGGCGGTGACTATAAAAAATATATTTGTGTGTGTGTGCATGTGCATGCAAGTGTTCCTTCCTGTGTGTAACTCTACTCCTAGCCATGTAACCATGTGCCTCTTCACTCCTGCCCGTCACTCACTATGTGCCTTGCTACCATTTCTGTCCTGTATCCATAGCTCCATAGTGAACCTGCCGGGGGAGTCCACTCTAAGGAGAGAGTTCCTGCGTCTGCAGCAGGAGAACAAGAGCCGGTCAGAAGCCCAGCGACAGCAGCAGGTCCTCCAGCAGCAGCTCCAGGACCAGGAGAGGTACAAACAGCAGCTGCTGGCCGAGAGGCAGAAGAGGATCCAACAGCAGAAAGAGCAGCGCAGGAGGCTGGAGGATGTGAGAGACACTCTTTAGTTGAAACACTCCGCTCCTCTCTGCAGCCCTCTCGAGCAGAGCAGCAGAGCCAAACACCTGCTGCCCAGCCAGCAAATGAGCTTGGCTGGCTAGAGACTGACGGGCTCTCTCTTTTTCTCTCTCCCTCCTGTTGTTTGTTTGGCTCAAATGAGAAGGACTCTTTTCTGTTGAACAAACCAAAGAATTGTGTTATAGAACAATATAGAGTATTATACTGTGGTTTCCAAATACGGAGGGATTGCTTTCGGGAGTGAGGCTTTTGTGTGGTTTGCTTTGCACAAAAGACGACTGACGTGATACTGTATGTCATATTAGGTCTGCATACAGAGCTATGGTGTGTTCTGTAGTGTTTTTGTTGATGTACAGTACAGATGGATAGGGAATGATGTAATGTGCCGTGTTGGACTGTGATGTCGCATTGAGATTTGGCAGAGAAAATATATTCTGTTGAATGAGGTAATACCATGTTGAATGACGTTGTGTTGTTGTGTTACAGCAACAAAGGAGGCAGCTGCAGGATTCTGGGTTCCAATGGCCAGAGCTACAGGAGATGCTATGGAGGGAGGAGACTGAAGCTAATGACAGAGGTCTATTCAATGAGAGGAGCAAGAGAAGGGACAAGAAACAGGTAGCTGGCATTGTCATGAAAACCACAATTTTTTTAAGTAGTAGACCACCTGCCCTACCCACTCAATTCTTATCCGCTCGTATTGCTCCATGTGATAAGCAGAAACCAAACAAGTATGTGCTGATTTGATGGTCTTTTGTGCCCGATACCTAAGGAGGATTATAAATATTTATTTTATTGTGTAGTAACACTGTACTTTACAAGCTGCTACAAGCTGTAAGTTCCTGGAGTTCAAACAGCATTGTCATGGGCCAATATGATCTAGATTCTTATCTCGGTAGACATTTTCGGGTCCATACATAATGTGTGTCTGAAATCTGTGTTAACCTGGTTGTGCATCATAACACACAACACGGTAGTTTTCACTGGGACGGGACCCACTTTGTTTTGTCAGTAACCTGCTCTGGAAAAAATGCATTGTGACAAGGTTAATGCATTTTTAATCCAGGTGCAAGTTAACATTTTATACATGTTCCTCTACAAAAACTGCTTATATGCATTTGATATGAAGGGTGTTGACGCAGCACTTTCACTTGTGTCAGGTTTCAGCCCATTGGTGATTAAATCCACCAAGGTAGAAACACTATGGAAGATCAGAAAGAAATTGCCTGTGGGACCATCCTGAAAGAAAATAATTAAACATCTCTTACTTTTTTCTGCTGTATTAACATTTCCCATGATTTGAAGTTGGAGCTAGGCTAAGTGCCATGGACGAGAAGTCAGTGACAATTACAGCATCCTATAGCCGAGGTAAAGGGCTGTCATGTCGTTCTGAGGACTTTAATTAGACTGTTTAATTCGAACACTCGGTTAATTCACCTCCCACAGTTCAGTGGCTCTGGATGAGCCACACCTGCCTACCTGACTGCAGTACAGTACAGTAGATGACATGTCAGTCTGTGCGGGTCTATTACAGTCATGTTCAGTGGGATCATTAAGGTGTGTGCGGTGGTTTTGAGTCTGTTCAATGTGCCATTAGCTGAGCAATAGCCCACAAATCATTCTCCGGGATGTATACAGTATGCGTGCGTTCCAAATGGCCCCCTATTCCCATCCACGTGGCCGCAGTAGACAGGGTCAAGAGCTTTAAGTTCCTCGGTGTCCACATCATGGTCCTCTYGCACCAGCACAGTCATAAAGAAAGCAACACAGAGCATCTTCTCCCTCAGGAGGCATGGCCCCTCAGATCCTTAGGAACTTTTACAGCTGCTCCATCAACAGCATCCTGACTGGTTGTATCATTGTCTGGTATGGAAATGGCACCGCCCGCGACCGGAAGGCCCTACAAAGAGTGGTGCGGACGGCCCAGTGCATCGCTGGGGGGTGAACGTCCCAGCCGTCCAGGACGTACATGCCAGGCGGTGTCTGAGAAAGGCCCGAAAAATTGCCAAAGACTCCAGTCGCCCGAAATAAGGAATGTTCTCCGTGCTACCGTCTGGCAGGCGGTACTTGTGCATCAAAGCTCAGACCAACAGACTCCTTAACTAATTMTATTCCCTGGCCATAAGACTGTTCAATTGCTAACAACTACTGCTCTCTCTCACACCTATGCTGCTGTTCATTGATTGTTGATTTCCATTACCATCTATCTATTTATCCTGCTACTGGCCACTATTACTATTTCATGTACTGTATATATTACCACTAGTATATTACCAGAAGTAATAATAACAGTCACTATTCAGCCCTGTTTACGTGTATGTATGCCTAGCACGCCTACACTGTCACTCTTGCACACACACTCACTCACTCACTCTCACACACTAACACCCACAGAGTTACACTATGTGTTACACTATACCACTATGCACACACCCACCCACCACTTATGTTTCTGCAATAATGTTTACTATTATGATTAATACTGCTACCAGTCACTTTACATGTGCATACTGTATCTACCTTAAATACTCCAGTATCCCTGCTCATTGTAAATGTGGTATTGGCACTGATCCTGTATATAGCTTCCTCTCCTATTTCTTATTTCTTGTGTTTTCTTTATTATACAGTGCATTCGGAAAGTATTCAGACCCCTTGACTTTTTCCACATTTCTTTACTTCACAGCCTAATTCTAAAATGGATTAAATACAATTTTGTCCTCATCATTCTTCACACAATACCCCATAATGACAAAACGAAAACAGGTTTTTAGACATTTTTGCAAATTTATTCAAAATAAAAAAACAGAAACAACTTATTGAGAGGACTGGGGCGAAAATAGCCAAAGATTTGTTTTTTGAAGTTCGTCCAAGTGTTTCTTGCACAGAGATTTCGAGATCCTCTGTCCATCTTTCATCACTCAAACTCTACTGTCGGATTTATCTATAGTTATGCACATGCGCAAACAGGATTTATTTACAATTATAAACTGGGTGGTTTGAGCCCTGAATGCTGATTGGTTGAAAGCCATGGTATATCAGACCGTGTAACATGGGTATGACAAAAAATTACTAAGACCTCAGGGGTTTGTGGTATATGGCCAATATACCACGGCTAAGGGCTGTGTCTTAAAAACAGCCCTTATCTGTGGTATATTGGCTATGTACCACTTCTCCTCAGGCCTTATTGCTTAATCATAGCAGTCAAAACAAGTTAAATAGATATCCATTGATGGAAAATGATCAGGTGTGTTTAATAAGGGCAAATATATTTTCTCTTGCAATTTATTCTTAAGCTCGCTATAATTATTATTTTGATGGAAAAACAAATTTTACTTATTAGTTTACGTCATTACAAATTACGTCGATATTCCTTCTTAATTCGCTGGATAACGTTATAGAAAAACGGTTTATTGGATAAATGTGGCAACTCCGCTCTTGCTGCGGGAAAAAAATGTAGGCTCTAGTTTTCAAGCCTAGGGGACGGGTTTTGAGAGATCATTTGTATCGAAATTTAAGCGAGACCTGGCAACCCTGTGTGCATGACAATAAAACTTGAACAATGAACAAAATAAAACACATGCATGGACCATTTAACAAACACATGCATGGATCATGTCAAGATACACACATAGGGTGCATCCTAAATGGCACCCTATTCCCTATATAATGTACTACTTTTGACCACCTCTGATCAGAAGTAGTACAATGTATAGGGAACAGGGTGCCATTTGGGATGCAAGCCTTTGTATGTATCTTGACGTGCTCCATGCATGTGTTTCTCTTGGTGAGAGTGATGTAGAAGGCAGCTCTAATGAGTTTAGACAGAATCCTGGAGAGTGGCCCGGCTACCAATTAATTACAGATGGTCAGTAGGGCTGATTGCCTGGCTGTGCTGCTCTCTCTCCTCCTGTCTGCCTGTCTCAGCTGTAGCTTACATGGGTTTCCGCCGCCTCATCCTCAAGCATCCTCAAGCGCATCTGGAGATGCAACGTGTACCATTTAACATCTATTGACTAGAAAATGTTTTTAACCCATTCTGTGTTAACCCAGGGGTGAAGAACTCTCTGCACGCTTTTGATTCAGCCATTCACTCTATCAGGGTCATTTAGAGTTATGTGGACTAATTTTCATGGTTAAATATTTAAAATAGGGGGGTTAAGAGCCTTATGCAAGCTAGCTAGACACTGAATATTTTAGGTTTTTCACCAGGATTCAGTCATTGGATTTCCTAAGTCAGAAACCTTGACGTTATCACAAAAACAAAATCTCTCTCTCTCTCTCGTTGAATTGTAGCTGGAGGATTGTGGCACACAGAGGAGTGATGTCGGAGGAAGACCTGCAGGTTCTTTAAATGAACAGGTAATAACTGCCTTCTGTTTTTTGTCACTCAACCTGCATAGAACGAAATGCATCAAACCGTGCCATGAAATCACTCCAATCTTTATGAAAGACATGGGTGGTTATTGAATTCAAATGTTTTGGTATGAATGTTGTGTCTTGGTCTATGGGAAATATTATGACTGGTTCTGCATGAAACGGCACAGAGTGTGAGAACACCGGTGTGTCAAGAGCAAGTTTGTTGCTGTCAATGAAGGAGTAGAGAAACTAGAATGGTGAAAAATTCAATGTTTAGACTACCATGGCTGATTTCAAGGTCAAGACCTTGTTGCTTTCTCAGAGTATACTATGGCTCCTKTACCACAGGTCCTGTTAAATTATTCTTCTCATGCTATCCCACACTTAGCATGGGTAGCTAAAGGCCACATTCTCTTAAGGTCTGTTTCCCTAACTTCTAATGATGATAGATACTAGGCTAACTGGAAACACAGTCAATCCTGCGTACTCAAAGGCAACATAAAGACTATGTACTGTAATGTACTGTAGAAGAAAACACTTAAGAACTCTGAACGGCTCTGTTTGACTTTTAATCCGCAAGGAGCCGTGTACTGAAAGGCGTCATTTGCTTTTAAAAGGCATCGACTTTAAAGTGGCATCTAAAGTAATTCACAGGAGGAATCCTATTTAGGCGCGACGGATTGTAACTGCTTGATATATGGGGATGCAAGTGCAACCCCCTATCGCGATGTAAAGAAAAATATGTTTGAAAAGCAATGAAAAGGAATGCTTAGGCTTACAACAAGAAAATAAAAAAAATTGCCCATGCTACCGATAACTATATAGGTCCGGACAGGACTAGTAAAGGCCCAGTGCACCACTTTTGTGAGATTTTAATATATATGTATKTTTTTATTCCAATTTTTCAGGGGGTGCTGCAGCACCCCTACTTCTCGCGGCTATGGTAGGGAGAATAAAACAATGCATTCTCAATGCATTGAGATCAAACGCAGCCTATGTGTTTATCACTTGAGTATGGAATCCTGTCTCCTCGTTTGCTTGAGAAGGCCACTGCTGTGCCGAACAGCCAGAACCCTATTAGATTATTTATGTATCTCGATTCACAATATCCTCATTGTAAACATTAGTCTTGATCCCCGTGATATAATTCCATGGCTTGTGTTTAGTCTTTAAATAGCATGCAGTGCCTGGAGAAAAAGGCTCTCCTTGCGTTTGTCAACGCTGGTAAAAGAGAGTAAATGCCAAGTAACATGAAGGGGCTTTTTGTTTCTCATTTAATCTGATTTAGCAAATAGCATGAAATTATGGTGAACTCATCATAAATCATAGATGAAAAACATCCACGCTTATATGGGATTAACAGGTGTGGAATTGATTTAGCTCAACTTCTCTTTCTCTCTATGTAGTCTTCATGTCAGTGTGACCTTGTAATCACTTCATTGAATCTGAAGTGAAAAAGCATGACATACAGTTAACAGTGGGAGAAATGTCCTTGGTGTTTTACTATAATAAGAAATTCAGTTGATACTGTATTTATGTGCTTCTTGCGGGTGTGTGTGTGTTTGGGGGCGAGGGCTCTATGTGAGTGTATGTGTGTGTGCTTTTCATGTATGCTGATCATAAAGCCTGGGAGTGCCCCTCCTGAAACAATACCTCCTCCAGTTCTGACGTCTGGAGAGAGTTTAGCTTCGTTCCAGTTTCAGTTTCAATGAAAGGCTCCTACTGGGCCTGGATCTGCTAGCTACAGTAGAGGCTCTATTGAAAGCAGCTGTTTCCAGGCTGCAGCATTGGCCACATGGCCTTGTCATCTATCTGTCTTGGGGCAGTACTGCAGGCACGGGATGAGGCTGCTGAATGCCAGTGTCCTGTGTTTGTCTCTGTCGTTGTGTAGAGGAGGACCGAGCCTCCACCTCCACTGCCTCATCCTCAGCAGCAGCAGCAGCAGCAGGGTAAAAAGTTCCACCGCACGCTGCCCAAAGACCAAACGCAGCTGCTTTCGCTTCAGCACGACCACAGGCACAAACAGAGGGAGCCCCAGAAGGCTGCTAGTGCCACGCCTAACTGCCCTGCAAATAGCCAGTGCAAAGCGGTAAAGTCCCCGTTGTCCCACTCCCCCCGTCTCCCCGAGCCCCCCCTCACTACCCGCTGCCTCCCTCTCTCTCACCGCCCTGTCTGTATCACTATTTGTCTAGTGTTGTGTTTGTTTGCGTTTGTGCATTAGTGTGCCAGATAGCTATTAGTCACTCAAAGAGAGATTGGAAGTCTGTTTTGGGTTATTAGTTATAATTCATAATCCAGTATGCAATAATATAGTCTGACTACAGTATCCAGGGGTCTGGTTCTGACTGTTCTTGTCCATGTTGCTCAGATGGAGATGGAAAGGGGGAAGACCTCTGACAGCTATCAGGTCAACCTGAACAGAGTGTTGGCTGGGCTGCCCCTTCCCCTACACCCCCTCCCTCTCCCCCTAAACATCCATACCAGACTGAGCTCCGGGAGCAGCTCCAGCCCCTGTACCCCTGCCATGCAGAGGGCCGCCATACAACAGGTACAGTAGCCCACTCCCCATCCCCTGCCCAAATAACCGTACCCTTCCTAACACCACCAATCAATTCAATCAGTCAATATCTTTATTTGCCCCAGTTTGGAAAATCATTACGCAGCTAGGCATTCACAATATGCAATATGGTGTACTTACCTCATACATTATATGTACTGGCGACATCAACACCATCACCACTTGACAGTGACACATAGTTAAAACAGCTGCCTAAGAGATTCAAAGTAAAGGGTTAACTTAGCAAACAAGTCCAAGAATAGTCCCGCATCTCTATATTAGTAACTGCAAACGTTAGATTAAAAATCTCTGTAAATGTCACTCTTTCAATTTATTTAGAAGTTATGACACGTATTTTTGCAAGACCCTATTGACTAATCAAATGGGTGTCAAGGCTTCAACATATATTTTGATCATTTCAACATTTCGAAAACCCACGTTTTGTACTCTCACAGTTTTTGTCAGCTCTTCTGTTGGGAAGGTATTAGTCAAGGATCTATACATATCCTATGCCATCTTGTGCTTTGTGGTTGATAACTTAGTTGTCCTTCCTCTTACTTTATCCAGAACCCAAAAACGATTACTTCCTTTTTTCCATCTTGTTTGTCCTTCAGTACTCAGAGTCTCTGTCTCAAATAGTACCCTATTCCCTTTATATTGCATCCATAGGGCACTGGTCAAAAGTAAGGCACTATAGAGAATAGGGTGCCACTTGGAATGCGACCAATGTGTCACTAAATAAAGTAATCTAACCCAGAGTTGTATGAATATATAAAAATATAGTTGGCCTGATCTAAACTAAGTGTCCATTTCAGAATGCCAATCTTAACTCCAGTCGAGACGCCCCTCACAGCAGCTCTATGTCTGACATGGCCACCACTCCCATGTCTCCTATGTTTGACGATGTCTTCTGGGACTTACAAAGCTCTATGGAGTGCCCACCAAAGGTCTGTCCATCTATCAGTGTGGTGACATGTGTGTATGTTGTGGTGTGAACACACACATGTTGTGTACATACTGTATATATACGTGTACATTTACACATGTTGTGTGCAGAGGTCCAGTCAAAACCGTTTTCTTTATTTTTGCTATTTTCTACATTGTAGAATAATAGTGAAGACCTCAAAATATGAAATAACACATATGGAATCCAAAAAACATAGTAACCAAAAAAGTGTTAAACAAATCTAAATAGATTTTAGATTTTAGATTCTTCAAAGTAGCCACCCTTTGCCTTGATGACAGCTTTTCACACTCTTGGCATTCTCTCAACCAGCTTCACCTGGAATGCTTTTCCAACAGTCTTGAAGGAGTTCCCACATATGCTGAGCACATGTTGGCTGCTCTTCCTTCACTCTGCTGGCCAACTCATCCCAAACCATCTCAATTGGGTTGAGGTCGGGTGATTGTGGAGGCCAGGTCATCTGATGCAGCACTCCGTCATTCTCATTCTTGGTCAAATAGCCCTTACACAGTCTGGAGGTGTATTGGGTCATTGTCCTGTTGAAAAACAAATGATAGTCCACAAAGCGCAAACCAGATGGGATGGTGTGTCGCTGCAGAATGCTGTGGTAGCCATGCTGGTTAAGTGTGCCTTAAAATGTAAATAAATCACAGACAGTGTCACCAGCAAAGCACCCCCACACCATCACACCTCCATGCTTCTTGGTGGGAACCAAACATGCGGAGATCATCCGATCACCTGCTCTGCGTCTCACAAAGACATGATGGTTGGAATCAAAAATGTCAAATTTGGACTCATCAGACCAAAGGACAGAGTTCCACCGGTCTAATGTCCATTGCTTGTATTTCTTGGCCCAAGCAAGTCTCTTCTTATTATTGGTGTCCTTTAGTAGTGGTTTCTTTGCAGCAATTAGACCATGAAGGCCTGATTCACGCAGGCTCCTCTGAACAGTTGATATTGAGATGTGTCTGTTACTTGAACTCTGTGAAGCATTTATTTGGGCTGCAATTTCTAAGGATGGTAATTCTAATGAACTTATCCTCTGCAGCAGAGGTAACTCTGGGTTTTCCTTTCCTGTGGCGGTCCTCTTGAGAGCCAGTTTCGTTATAGCGCTTGATGGTTTTTGCAACTGAAATTGACTGAAATTTTCCATATTGACTGACTTAAAGACATCATATTGATGTCTTAAAGTTTCTCTTTGCTTATTTGAGCTGTTCTTGCCATAATATGGATTTGGTATTTTACCAAATAGGGCTATCTTCTGTATACAGTGGGGCAAAAAAGTATTTAGTCAGCCACCAATTGTGCAAGTTCTCCCACTTAAAAAGATGAGAGAGGCCTGTAATTTTCATCATAGGTACACTTCAACTATGACAGATCCAATGAGGGGGGAAGATCAGAAATCACATTGTGGATTTTTTATGAATTTATTTGCAAATTATGGTGGAAAATAAGTATGTGGGCTCACCTACAAAAGCAAGATATTCTGGCTCTCACAGACCTGAAAACTTCTTCTTTAAGAGGCTCCTCTGTCCTCCACTCGTTACCTGTATTAATGGCACCTGTTTGAACTTGTTATCAGTTATAAAAGACACCTGTCCACAACTCAAAACAGTCACCACTCCAAACTCCACTATGGCCAAGACCAAAGAGCTGTCAAAGGACACCAGAAACAAAATTGTAGACCTGCACCAGGCTGGGAAGTGACTGAATCTGCAATAGGTAAGCAGCTTGGTTTGAAGAAATCAACTGTGGGAGCAATTATTAGGGAAATTGTGAAGACATACAAGACCACTGATAATCTCCCTCGATCTGGGGCTCCACGCAAGATCTCACCCCGTGGGGTCAAAATGATCACAAGAACGGTGAGCAAAAATCCACACACGGGGGGACCTAGTGAATGACCTGCAGAGAGCTGGGACCAAATAACAAAGCCTACATCCATAACACACTACGCCGCCAGGGACTCAAATCCTGCAGTGCCAGACGTGTCCCCCTGCTTAAGCCAGTACATGTCCAGGCCCGTCTGAAGTTTGCTAGAGAGCATTTGGATGATCCAGAAGAAGATTGGGAGAATGTCATATGGTCAGATGAAACAAATAGAACTTTTGGTAAAAACTCACTCGTCGTGTTTGGAGGACAAAGAATGCTGAGTGCATCCAAAGAACACCATACCTACTGTGAAGCATGGGGGTGGAAACATCATGCTTTGGGACTGTTTTTCTGCAAAGGACCGAGGACGACTGATCCGTGTAAAGGAAAGAATAATAGGGCCATGTATCGTGAATTTTGAGTGAAAACCTCCTTCCATCAGCAAGGGCATTGAAGATAAACGTGGCTGGGTCTTTCAGCATGACAATGATCCCCAAACACACGCCCGGCAACGAAGGAGTGGCTTCGTAAGAAGCATTTTTAAGGTCCTGGATGGCCTAGCCAGTCTCCAGATCTCAACCCCATAAAGAAAATCTTTGGAGGGAGTTGAAAGTCCATGTTGCCCAGCAACAGCCCCAAACATCACTGCTCTAGAGGAGATCTGCATGGCGGAATGGGCCAAAATACCAGCAGCAGTGTGTGAAACCTTGTGAAAACTTAGAGAAAACGTTGACCTCTGTCATTGCAACACAAGGGTATATAACAAAGTATTGAGGAGTAAACTTGTTATTGACCAAATACTTATTTTCCACCATAATTTGCAAATAAATTCATCAAAAAATCCTTTACAATAGTTGATTTTCTGGGCGGAAAAATCGCATTTTGTCTGTCATTAAGTTGAAGTGGTACCTAGTGGATGAAATATTACACGCCTCTCTCTCGTTATTACAGTGGGAGAACTTGCACAATTGGTGGCTGACTAAATACTTTTTTGCCCCACTGTACCACCCCTACCTTGTCACAACGCAACTGATTGGCTCAAACGCATTAAGAAGGAAAGAAATTCCACAAATTAACTTTTAACAAGGCACACCTGTTAATTGAAATGCATTCTAGGTGACTACCTCATGAAGCTGGTTGAGAGAATGCCAAGAGTGTGCAAAGCTGTCATCTAGGCAAGGGGTGGCTACTTTGAAGAATCTCAAATATGAAATATATTTTGATTAGTTTAACACTATTTTGGTTACTACATGATTCCATGTGTTATTTCATAGTTTTGATATCTTCACTATTATTCTGCAATGTAGAAAATAATACAAATAAAGAAAAACTCTTGAATGAGTATGTGTGTCCCAACTTTTGACTGGTACTGTATGTGTGGTCAATGTTTCTATATGTGTCTGTCTGTGTGTGTGTGTGTGTGTGCCTGGTGAGACTATATATATGTGGTGAGACTATATATGTATATATATATATATATATATGGTGAGACTATATATGTATATATGTATATATATATATATATATATATGTGCGTGTGATATTATCTCTTAGGGGGTTCTGCTGTTGTTGTTTTTGTGATTATGTTGATCATGCAAGCTTAGAGGAAGTGGAATGTTCAGCACGAGTTTGGCAGTGCCCTCGGGCTTCCTATGGCACCCATGACTTAAAGCAAACACATTCGATGATGTGATGCACATTCTGTGTTTCCAATAACAAACTCTCACAACATTTCTCTAGTTCAGGTATGGGTAACTTTGATGGGGTTGGGGACCACAACAAATCTGAACTCATCATGGGGGACCACAGTGGCTCGCGGGTCTGCGTATCCACCTCCATACCCTCACATGCAGTCAGAGCCCGGCTTTAGCATTTTGGGGGCCCTAAGCGAAATTTTGTTGGGGGTCCCACGCCACCTTGAAACAAAAAAAAAATGTGCAACACAGCGGAGAGAAAACATTGACATTTTAAACATTGATGTTTTAAAGTGAATTTCCTACAGACGGTACTGTAGGTCCGTATCACAGAAAGAACAAAAAAAAGAAACACTTATGAAACCCAGAGCTGCTAGTAARCCCTGTTGAAGGAGTGTCAGTAGTCAGATGGGTATTTTCAGAATGACTTCCTCTTTCAATGGGTGTAGTCTTCCTTTCCTCTTATGTGATGATGTGACACATGAGAGCAAGGTGAAAAGGTTGACAGCTGCAGGGGACCACGTTGAGAAATTTAAGCATTAGTCACATGAACACAAGGCCCGAGTGCCTGCTTGACATATGTTTCTTCTCATGAGTTTGACTAAAGTTGTAGTTCTTAGAATGTAGCAGCTATATTGTAATTAAATATCGACTTACTATAGAAGGTGATACAGTCCAGGTTGCCTCACTTGGATCAGTTCCACATACTATATTGTTTCTGCGGTCCTTACATAGTATGCAGTGGTTTGTAATGTCCTAATATGCAGCATGCTTTGTTGAAGGCAGTCAGGCATATACTGTGTACTCACATGTCAAAATTGTATTTTGAAGGTTCCGGAGCGTACAACATCGAAATTCTATTGTAAAGAGCTGATGAGTCATCACCGGACTTCATCAAGGTACTTTTTTCACCACATCACACATCATTCTCAGGGAGGGATCCTACCAGTCACAGGGTGAATGATCCATAGATCAGCTTTGACAGGCCCCATGTGCTTAGGGGATCACTTCCACTGGCACTCTATGGACATTTGATATCTCTGTTACATAATTTGAAGTATAGAGCATAACTTGTGTGTCACCTCTCTCCCTCTCCTGGTTGCTCTTTTCTTGTGGCAACAGGTCACAAATCTTGCTGCTGTGATGGCACACTGTGATATTTCCCCTGATAGATATTGTTTAAAATTATTTGTGGGGCTGTGTAACCTGAGGGAAATGTGTCTCTAATATGGCCATACATTTGGCAGGAGGTTAGGAAGTGCAGCTCAGTTTCCACCTAAATTTGTGTGCACATAGCCTGTCTTCTCGTGAGAGCCAGGTCTGCCTACGGCGGCCTCTCAATAGCAAGGCTATCCTCACTGAGTCTGTACATAGTCAAAGCTTTCAGGTGTTCAGCTACTGTGTACTCTCTGTTTAGGGCCAAATAGCATTCTAGTTTGCTCTGTTTTTTTGTTTATTCTTTCCAATGTGTTGGTTGTGTCTTATTGTGTTGCTGTCCTGGGACTCTGTGGGGTCTGTTTGTGAACAGAGCCCCAGGACCAGCTTGTTTAGGGGACTCCTCTCCAGATTAATCTCTCTATAGGTGTTGGCTTTGTTATGGAAGGTTTGGGAATCGCTTCCTTTTAGGTGGTTGTAGAATTTAAAGTCTCTCCTCTGGAGTTTGATAATTAGCGGGTATCGCTCTGCATGCATTATTTGGTGTTTTGCGTTGTACACTGAGGATATTTTTGCAGAATTCTGCATGCACACTCTCAATTTGGTGTTTGTCCCATTTTTATGAATGATTTGTTGGTGAGCGGACCCCAGACCTCACAACCATAAAGAGCAATGATTCAAGTATTTTTAGCCAGATCCTAATTGGTATGTTGAATTTTATGTTCCTTTTGATGGCGTAGAAAGCCCTTCTTGCCTTGTCTCTCAGATCGTTCACAGCTTTGTAGAAGTTACCTGTGGCACTGATTCCTCTCCCTCTCCCTCTCCCTCTCCCTCTCCCTCTCCCTCTCCCTCTCTGCTGTCCAGTGGGGGCCCTCAGTCTCCTGTGGAGAAGGGTGGGAAATCCATGTCATCTCACGGAAGCTCCAGCAGCAGCTCCCAGTCAGGTCTGTGTCCTTGTGTCCTCCACAATTACTCACTCGCTTCACCTCTCCCTCTCTCTCTCTGTCTCTAAACCACTCACTAGAGATGGGTTCCTTTCAACACATCGATTCATAGTAGATCCATCAGCTGCATAGTGTTACTACATGGTGATCTACAGCCTGTGAGAAAGCATTGGGTGTTTACAAATCAGACTATAACCACAATACACAGGAAATTTCTCACTGGAACCTAAACATCCTGTCAGAGTTGTTCCCCCCATGAGTTGAAAGTGTTTGAAAGTGAAACTCTGAACCATGCACCGTGCCACCGGCTTACTGTTTGGCTTTGAAACAGAAAAATAGTTGAAAGTTTTACCTAGTTTTTTGTCTTTAGGAAAGACCTAAAAGGTGTTTAACATTTTCTGTGTAGTGGTAGCATTGGCCTGTACTCTGTCTGTTGAGTAGTGCAGTGTGTTTTGGGGTGTGTGGGAGTGTATATCGGGCGTGTGGGTGAGTAACAGGGCCTGTGGTAGAATGGGTGTGGGGAAAACCAGTACAATTAATGGTTAGACAGACTCAAAATAAATGCCTTTTGGATGGCGAAAGAAAGAAAGAAACACTGGGTAATATGTTCAAAGATCCCTTTTTTACCAGTAATCGTCAGTTTTAAGAAAGCAGTTCAGGAGCCTCCCACACAATATGGTAAATAAATGTCTTTGTTTAAATGTAAAAGGATTTCATATACTGTATATGAAGAGGGAGCAATAGCTCAAATAGAGTAGTGATAATGATACATTTTTATAGTGCTTTTCCAAGTCCTTTACAAGGGCTTTACATTTTAGCATTCAGGAAGTAAGCCAGAAGAAAAACAAGGAATCCCATACAATGTATACTCATGCCTTAGTCCTTATCTAGACTTGTTCATCATACTAGCAGAGCATACTGAGCATACATAGTTTGAGGAAAGATCACATAATGAGCCACCAAAGCTATCTAGAGTATCTGTATGGCTCTGGTAATATTTAAAGAGAGTGGACAACATAATGAAATGTGAGATAGAGATTTTCCTTTGACTCTTTCAGGTTACTTCAAGCTGGAGAGCCCTATGCTGCAGAGCCGTCTTCAACAGTACAAGAAGTCTCAGGAGACTGCTCAGGCAGCCCTGCTGCAGCAACATGTATGTACAGTATCTATTGGGGTTGGGCTATATTACGATAGCATCGTCTATCGACGATGATTGACAGCCATCGTCGATGGTTTAACCTATTTGAACTTGACAGAGTGGAGAGAGAATTCCACCCATATTGTTTCTCTCTCTCATGTCGGAAGCATGGACCTTATAGCCTAAACCGAATTTCTTTATAAAGGACACTCCTTAACTATCTTATGTCTAGCTGTAGAATTTTTGGGCTATACTCCCTTCTTTCTCCATACGATAATAATACTACTTTGGGCAAGACTAGCCTACACTTTCATCGTTTTATGCATGCGTGGCTTTCTCCCGATCAAACAACGAATGAATCTAATGGACTTCCATCTCATAAATGTATTTGAATAGCCTAAAAACTTAAGGTAGCCAGGGGACTAATAATGAGAGAGAACAATCTGTATCAATAGTCTATAGAAAAATCGAATGACGAGTTCAATCAAGTTTAAGCTTATTAAGAAATAAATTACCTGTGCGGGCCGGAAAAATCCCCCCATGCGAGCATAGCCACGGGAAGTAGTTTGGGGGTGCTGCAAATTATTATGATTTATTTATTATTCTTTTTTTCAGGTGGCACAGCAGCACCCTACTTCCTATGGCTATGCATACAAGGTTGAAAACAAAATTGTTAAAGTTATGAACAGTAGCCTATTTCCAAAGATTTGAATAGCCTAAGAAAGAATTGTCCTATAGTTGCCACTTTCAAAAAGAACAAGAATAAAAGTCTGAATCTATAGGCTTGGGCATATGCTATTCTCAATCACAGCTTTATGAGAGATAGAACAAACCATAGGCCTTTTAAGAAAGGAGGATGATGCAAATAAAGCAATTATTAAAACCAGTTCTGAAGACTGCCTCTATCCAGCCCATGATTTATAACCTAACTCACTACGGTATAGACTGTCACTCCATCGTGTGCGCCCCACCCACCCCCACACACACCTACCTGGCCATGCTGAAGCTCCATCAGAAATAAACAAAAATATTTGCCTCCACTTAGCCTCTGACCAGGCTTTCAACAGGATTATTTTTCATGAAGTTGTAGCATGCAAGTTTGTTTTAATTAACTTTTTGGGGTTGGCCAATAGGGGCCGATACCATCATATATCACAATGTTTTACTAGTACATCATCAAGATAGGACAAAGCTTGACATCGCCCAACCCTAGTATCTAAAAAATAATAAAAATGCAATTTAGTAGACGCTTTTTTCCAAAGTGAGAGTCATGCGTGCATACATATTCGCGGTCCATTGGGAATCGTTCCCACAATCCTTTACTCATTCACCCACATTAGATTTATAATGTCGTTTTCAGCCATGATTATCAGAACTCTTCCAGTGGAAAAAGTTGTTATTTTCTTTATTGGCTCCAGTTGCCCTGTGGTTGTGGAAAATATTTGCATTTGGTCACCAAGTTTCAAGGCAATCACGTTGGTCTCGTCTCGTTGTTCGTCAGATGTTCGTTACTGTTGTTTGTGACCGTCTGTTAAAAAAATTAAAGGTAGGAGACTGATGAATCCGATTACCTCTGGATTTGAATTAGGAGAATCTATCTGACCGTTTAACATCTGCGTTTATCAAAACAAAGAATTCCTCCTCATCGACTCATCTATATAAATAGTCTCATCTAAATAGTGTATCATTCCTGCTTATCCGTTCTAGACCAAATAGTGCGTCTTATGACTAGGCCTATTGATTTGATGTCAGAGGTATGCCATTCCGAGAAGTAATGCCAGTTAAGATTCCGGTCATTCCGACGGGACCAGAGGACAAGGCAGCAGATGGGAACCCCGTTCTGTCCCATCTCTGATTCCCTCCAGAGGACACACAGTGTCCTTGTGTTTTATTCAATAGCATCCAGCCGTTTGTCATCATCTCGTGACAATTATTCCTATACTCAATTAGCATTAGCATTAGCAGTCCTGTATTATTTCATAAACGTGTCTGTCTCATGAATCCTGATGTCTGGTGTTCTATCTCTTATGTTATGCTCTGTGTTTCTGTCTCAGGGCTTCGGCCACTTATCTGGGGTCAAGTCCAATCTCAGTCCGTTTGTCAAGGCAACAGAGTACTCCTCTTCCAGTGATGAAGTCGGGAGTAGTGACGATGAGGAGAAAACCAGGTGGGTTCACATAGGGCTGTGGCGGTCATGACATTTTGTCAGCCGGTAACTGTCATCCACATAAGGGCCGGTCTCACGGTAATTGACGGTTAATTAACATCTCCAGGCTTCCATGCATGGCCTACAAGCCACTGATGCGGACATTTGGAACATCTACATTTTAAAAAGTAAAAAAATAATCAATTTAATATACCCTACACCATCACAATGAACCCATTATTTATTTTAGGCCGGTCTAAAGAAACATTATGATATGAAGAAATTGTAGCCTATTTCAGAAGAACAGAATAGCTTCAGAGTTGTCCTTATTTTAGGCCCTGATCTGGCTGTGCCATACACTAGTTCATTTGCAGACAAGATTTTCTTATACTTCCAGTGGCATTATTTTATGTTATTTAATAGAAAGAAGAATACAATTGAACATAGCTGAATAAAATAGAAAGTATATTTTTCCTAAACGATTTCCATGAGAGTGCGCAGACATGCGGCTATTCTGTGTTGAGCAGTTAACAAAGTGATCAATTGAAATGCTTAATTTAGAGTTATTTATACAACTTTAGTTGTGATACAAACCTTAGGCTATAACTTTTGATTTCTAATACATTCTAAGGCTGCATGATGCGACTAATGATGATTTGAAAAAGGTTGCATGAAAGGCATGCGCTTTGCTCTGTTTTTTGGGAGGCTGCACACACTTCCTCTGTCTCTCATTCACAATTTGACAAGCACTTGATAATGTTCTCACCCATCAGACTATTCTCTATTTAATCTATCACATATACTAAATAATATATGTGTAAAATTAGTTTTGATTCAGAAYGGGCTGAACAGGGGCAGGGGAAAAAAAMAWGTCACCGTATGCACTTAAATAGCGAATGGAGGACGCTTTTCCCGCAGTACATGCCAGCCAGGTAGGCTACTCCGGTTGTAAAGTGAAGCAATGTGCTTAATATTAGGAAAGTTGAGAAAGAAATATAGTAGGCCTAGCCTATAGAAAGCTGATGGGATCCTCCTCTCTTTAACAAAGKCCATCAAAACTCRGTTCTCATGCAATTGCATAGCAAAKCCTATAGAAATGTTGCACAACATGGGCTTATAGGAACACTTATTTCATTCCATGCATCAACCAGCTATGAGGAGCTGGCTCTCGCTGCGCAACAGGTGATCCCTTTCCGCTAAACTCTAAATGCCCGGGCCCTCATGAAGTGTTTGATTTTTGATTGCATTTGCATTGATGTCAGTTTAATTAGAGGGACAATAGAGGCGATAGGAAGTTTGGTAGGCTACTATTGACCATCAGTGTCATCAGAACGCAGTTTTGGAGAAGCCTAGTTACCGTGACTCGACGATCACATGGAATTTGACTGCGGTTATGACTCGTGACTGCCGGTGTGGCGGTAATACGGTCACCGCAACAGCCCTAGGTTCACCTGGATTGATTGATCGATTTATTTATTTATACTTATACAGCCATAAACAAGCAGTATACAGTATAACCTCACCAGCGCTCACTGACTATCATACTAGTAGAGCAGCAGGCAGCCTAGCGGTTAAGAGCGTTGGGCCAGTAAACGCAAGGTCGCTTATTCAAATCCCTGAGCCAACTAGGTGAAAAATCTGTCGATGTGCCCTTGAGCAAGGCACTTAACCCTAATTGCTCCTGTAAATTGCTCTGGATAAGAGTGTCTGCTAAATGAATAAAATGTACTAAGGTTGAGTAAAATGTTTTGTTAAACGTTGCGTGAGCCTCCTCTCTCTGACTGCTGTTGTATGTGTTTCTCCAGGTCTCCATTGAGTAATGGGAAGGGCAAGTTCTTCCGAGGAGCCCCCGATGGGATTGTCCTGCAGCCCCATCATAATCTCAACCAGACCCCGGTATACATACACACCCTTCTGTCTACACACACCCCCACATCCATACAGTACTACCTCTAGGACATTTTGTGTAAAAGTACACTCACTTATTAGCTTTGAGAGCTTAGCTTCTCTCACTTGTAACAGATATTTATTCTGCACTTGATGAAAACTCATAACAAATAAGTTTCAAACTCTTAACATTGAACAGGATGATGTTCCATGCTTTCCATCGATATTTTAGTCAGATAACAGATGGTGGTGTCCATTGTCTTCAGGTTCATACCACAGAGTCAGCTTCATTAAATCAGTCTAATAGGTTGCTTAACATGGCTTTCCTGAACTGCTGATTTGGAAATTGGGTCATAGTCAGAGTTCAGGCTTGTTGTAACAGTGTAGATGCAGTGTGAAATCTCGTTACTTACTCACACAGGCAGCAGCATGCATTGACCCAAATGGTACCCTACTCCCTGGCTTATAAAGTTCACTATTTTTGACCAGAGCCATATAGACCCTGGTCAAAACTAGTGTTCGATATAGGGAATAGGGAGCCACTTGAGCTCAGCCGTGTCCCCGGTCCTGCGTGAGTCATTTGCATGACAAACACTAGAGGGCACTTTGTGCATACGAACTAAAACATGGAGCAGAGCAGAGCCCACTGATGCCGTTCTCCCACAGGCCCCTCAGAGCCTCCTCCTCCACCTCCAGTGATGAATGCAATGCCACTTGGCATGGTGTAAGCAGGGCCTGATATCCTTGTTTAACTCACCCACTTTAAAAAAACAGTCATTGGAGACTTAGTGTCATGAAAACCTAAACAATGCCTTCCTGCCATAAGACAGCGTTAGCATTGGCGTGTGTGTAGATGCCGCAGCCTGTTCCTCCACACAGTGTTGTTGTGACACAGGGAGTACAGAGTGACAGACGGGCAATAGTAACCAGGGATTATGCCGCTGTTCTGCTGTGTGTCTCTTCTCTAAGCAGAGCAGCGTGGCATCAGGCCTTAAGAGTGGCCAGCCACTACACAGGCCCATGGCTGTAGGATCAGAATGCAATGAGAATTACCTTCTCCCTGATCTTCTGCAGAA
Source organism: Salvelinus sp. IW2-2015 (assembly GCF_002910315.2). Classification (NCBI taxonomy): domain Eukaryota; kingdom Metazoa; phylum Chordata; class Actinopteri; order Salmoniformes; family Salmonidae; genus Salvelinus; species Salvelinus sp. IW2-2015. The sequence continues at coordinate 25,578,190 of NC_036845.1, forward strand.
GAGCCCGGCCCATGAGCCCCTGGAGCAGCACGGACTGCATGACGTCATCTTCCCCCAGTCTCCGAGCGGACGAGGACCTCACTTTGATGTGAGTTCTCTAGAGGTCATAAAATGTTTAAAGGCCCAGCGCAGTCACAATTCTGTTTTTCCTGAGTTTTGTACAACAGCTGAAGAAACTAACACTGTAAAAGTGTGAAAAAAATGTAGCAGTGTTATTTCCTAATAGTTGCTGCTTGAAAATACAATCTACATAGGACGTTCTAATCAGCCTATTTTCATGGACTGTTTGCATGTGCGGGATTTCGGTTTACATGGTAGCATCACCAGACGGTACATTGGTTAATAGACCAATAACAAAGAGAGTTCCAAACCTCTCTGCCAATAACAGCTAGTTTTATATTTTCATCTTCCCACTGAAGACCACTCCCAGACAGTCCTAGCAAAATTCTTGCTTGAGAATTTTGTTCTTGCTAAAAAGCCACTTTTGTCCATTTTAATGGAAAACTATTACAGTAATATGCATAATTGTTACCCAGAAATGATTTGATATTGATATATGTGCCTTTAAGAATATGGGACTTTAAGAGTAATACGTTATAGAGTGCAGTGGTTGGATCACTGAATTTGTATTTGATGTGAGTTTATCTTTCTCCACTMGGGGGAGCTGAAGTAGCAGTTTTAGACTCGCACTCCCCCTTCCATCTCAAGATTGATATCAAGCCTACTGGAAGTYTTTGATTTATTGTTGTTGATGTTGTTTCATTTATATGAATTATGATTTTGGATGCCTTTTACAGAAGCCTGTAAACAGTCCTCCAGGGAAAAGCATCTCGTCCTCCTCCTCCTCCTTCACTCCCTTCATTGACCCCAGGCTGCTGCAGATCTCTCCCCCTCAGAGCCCAGTGGGCTACAGTCCCAGTGAGTGCCAACATATACACACTGATACACACACACACATTTTGTGTATACACACACACACACACACACACACACACACACACACACACACACACACACACACACACACACTTTGCTACAACGGAAATGCCCCATAGACATTCTAGCACTGCAGTAAATCACTGCATGCTAGGGTGGTCTCTAAACAGCATGCTTTGGTCTATAAAAAGGACTATCTTATCATAAATCTCATTCAATGTATGTTTATATGTTAGTGTATTGTAAAATAAGAGGGGACAGAGGGGAGGGATTCGCTCACATATGTTTTTTCTCCTGTACATGTTTACAGTAATTAGCATAAGATCAGATGCCTGACATCAAAATGACGTCCCGTGGTTGTGAATACGAGTATTGGTTGTGCTTTTCCCCTCCAGCGAGTGGCAAGCCGCTCGCTATTCAGGAGCCAATCAGGAGAGAGGGGCACAGGAAGGGCTCCGTGGTTAACGTGAACCCCACCAACATCAGACCCCAGAGCGACACCCCCGAGATCCGCAAGTACAAGAAGAAGTTCAACACGGAGATCCTCTGTGCTGGACTGTGGGGTACGCAACAGTTAAACACTCGACCCCTAGCCCTTATCCCCTAGAAAAGGCACCTTTATAATAACATTGAGATCGACACCCAATCTGATCCTAACCTGCCATCCCCTAGACACTTACTGTGTTGATCTGAAAGGATTGGATATGTATTACTGTGATATGGTAGTAGCTCTACCTTACAATACTGTCTAAAGCAGTGGTTCCCAACCTTTTTTGAACCGTGGCACACCCCACACCAAAGATGTCCCTATTAATAATGTATTTAGTGGTAATGACCTCCATCATCTATTTCCATGTGTAGCAAGTGAAGTGGAAGATTTCTAAACAATGCCAAATGGAATAGAAATGAAGGAATTAAGTTGGCTAAATGAAAAGGAGTAGGCTACAATGATCAACCAACAGGTAGCCTGTTGTTTCATATGAATGGAGTTGTAGACGAGGACGCGGCAAAATAGCCTCAATAAACCTTGCTACTTTAGCTAGCTAGCTGGCTAACCTAGCTGGCTACTGTAGCTAGCTAGCTTCTTTAAAAACGATTTGATGCAGTCAAAATAGGAACTACCAGATGGTATGATAGATAACCTATGGCAGCAGCAAGTTTGTCTAATTAGCATGAGTCGGTTTGGCTACATTCTCTCACTCTCTCTCCCTCCATACCACACACATAGACTGTCACATACACCGGCCTCTGCTCTTCTCTTGCCCCTCCCCCACCCTTCTGCTTAAACAAGCAGAGCACAAAGCACCGGCTCTCTCTCGAGTCACTCAAGCAAGTTTCCATTAAAGTTTCTAGATAAATAAAAATGTAAACGTGTATTTTGACTATCCGGATATCCGAAAAATGTTCATAATGTTTTTCGAAATAGTGAAATCATTTAAAATGCCCATCCCTAGTTTGTTGCTGAGGCTTGTGATGTTGAGGCCTAACGCAGGGGTATGGTGTGTTGGTCCAGGTGTTAACCTACTGGTGGGGACAGAGAATGGTCTGTGGCTGCTGGACAGGAGCGGTCAGGGGAAGGTCTACTCTCTGATCAGCAGGAGACGCTTCCAACAGATGGACGTTCTGGAGGGCCTCAATGTGCTCATCACCATCTCAGGTAATTACACTAGTTACAGTAGTGCCACACACAAGATCAGATGTCCTGATACAGGACATCTGTCACACACACAGATAAACATACACACACACACAGATAGGCACACCCGTACACACAAATAGTCAGTCTTGGAATGTTTTTTGCACCTACTTTTGCAGCCAATTCTCTAGTCCTCTAAACCCAATTACTGTACCCTCTCTGTCAGGTAAGAAGAACAAGCTGAGGTTGTACTACCTGTCGTGGCTACGGAACAAGATCCTACGGAACGACCCAGAGGTGGAGAAAAGGCAGGGCTGGACCTCAGTAGGAGACCTGGAAGGATGTGTGCACTACAAAGTCGGTGAGTATACATTACCTGGCCTTAGATCATGAATGTGTTACGAAACCAATATCTAGCTTACGGATATTGTTGCACTCGCTTTGTCTAGGCGTCGTAGGCCTAGTTACATGGTCTGTAACCTGAATGAATGTGTGCATTTACAGTATATCACAAAAGTGAGTACACCCCTCACATTTTTGTAAATATTTGAGTATATCTTTTCATGTGACAACACTGAAGAAATGACACTTTGCTACAATGTAAAGTAGTGAGTGTACAGCTTGTATAACAGTGTAAATTTGCTGTCCCCTCAAAATAACTCACACAGCCATTAATGTCTAAACCGCTAGCAACAAAAGTGAGTACACCCCTAAGTGAAAATGTCCAAATTGGGCCCAAAGTGTCAATATTTTGTGTGGCCACCATCATTTTCCAGCACTGCCTTAACCCTCTTGGGCATGGAGTTCACCAGAGCTTCACATGTTGCCACTGGAGTCCTCTTCCACTCCTCCATGACGACATCACGGAGCTGGTGGATGTTAGAGACCTTGCACTCCTCCACCTTCCGTTTGAGGATGCCCCACAGATGCTCAATAGGGTTTAGGTCTGGAGACATGCTTRGCCAGTCCATCACCTTTACCCTCAGCTTCTTTAGCAAGACAGTGGTCGTCTTGGAGGTGTGTTTGGGKTCGTTATCATGTTGGAATACTGCCCTGCGGCCCAGTCTCCGAAGGGAGGGGATCATGCTCTGCTTCAGTATGTCACAGTACATGTTGGCATTCATGGTTCCCTCAATGAACTGTARCTCCCCAGTGCCGGCAGCACTCATGCAGCCCCAGASCATGACACTCCCACCACCATGCTTGACTGTAGGCAAGACACACTTGTCTTTGTACTCCTCACCTGGTTGCCGCCACACGCTTGACACCATCTGAACCAAATAAGTTTATCTTGGTCTCATCAGACCACAGGACATTGTTCCAGTAATCCATGTCCTTAGTCTGCTTGTCTTCAGCAAACTGTTTGYGGGCTTTCTTGTGCATCATCTTTAGAAGAGGCTTCCTTCTGGGACGACAGCCATGCAGACCAATTTGATGCAGTGTACGGCGTATGGTCTGAGCACTGACAGGCTGACCCCCCACCCCTTCAACCTCTGCAGCAAKGCTGGCAGCACTCATACGTCTATTTCCCAAAGACAACCTCTGGATATGACGCTGAGCACGTGCACTCAACTTCTTTGGTCGACCATGGCGAGGCCTGTTCTGAGTGGAACCTGTCCAGTTAAACCGCTGTATGGTMTTGGCCACCGTGCTGCAGCTCAGTTTCAGGGTCTTGGCAATCTTCTTATAGGCCAGGCCATCTTTATGTAGAGCAACAATTCTTTTTTTCAGATCCTCAGAGAGTTCTTTGCCATGAGGTGCCATGTTGAACTTCCAGTGACCAGTCAGTATGAGGGAGTGTGAGAGCGATGACACCAAATTTAACACACCTGCTCCCCATTCACACCTGAGACCTTGTAACACTAACGAGTCACATAACACCGGGGAGGGAAAATGGCTAATTGGGCCCAATTTGGACATTTTCACTTAGGGGTGTACTCACTTTTGTTGCCAGCGGTTTAGACATTAATGGCTGTGTGTTGAGTTATTTTGAGGGGACAGCAAATTTACACTGTTATACAAGCCGTACACTCACTACTTTACATTGTAGCAGAGTGTCATTTCTTCAGTGTTGTCACATGAAAAGATATACTTAAATATTTACAAAAATGTGAGGGGTGTACTCACTTTTGTGATATACTGTATATGAGAAATCAGCATATGCACCTAGGTGTTGAGTGTACATGTGCCCAAGGAGACAGCAACCTTGCCTTGGTCCAGGGTCAGCTCTGTCTCTATTGACCTCTTGGTCGGCCTGTCCAAGCTGATTCTCATTTGTTCAGATGGTGACGAAACATAAATATGTACAAATAGGAAAAATACCAAAGGCATGCCCGAACTAAAGACTCAAAAACAAACGAAAGGCCTCATGGCTACCAAACAAAACCAGCAGGCTCACGGCTTGTAAGATGGGACACTGACTGACTATACCATTAATTGGCTGAACCTGATGTGCTTGTCAAGCCTTGGCTCAGCATCGAGACACGGTTGCTGCCACCTGGGGGATGGAGGGTGGAAGTATCTATGTCCTAACACTAACCCCCCCCCCCCATATCATAACAATAGCGTCACGACTGATGTGTTGGATCAATCTTTCATTGTATTGCATGACAGGCCTATATGAGTGATGTTAAACACTGTAGACATATCACTGCTTACCAAAGGTTTTTGTGTTGTTGTATACAGAAAGCAATGAGTATAATACAAGCAAAAAACTATTTCAAGATGATTTGATCTATTCTCTGAGTATCTGACTCCATTAGAGCACAATAGGTCAGTGTGTGAGACTGTGGGTGCATGTGAACTGGGTGTGAGGGAGTGATCGTGTGTCACGGTGTAGTGCTAGTGCTGAGCTCAAGAGATGTGAGCCTCTCTTTCCTGCGACTCTTCCTGAGGTTAGTAAGAGTGTTGACAGAGTGAGGACAGCTCAGGGACTCCAACCAAGGAAGGATGTGATGTCATAGTGAAGCACACACTGTCCTTCCCAGCACTCCCCTCTGTATTGTTTCTCATAGTCAGAGGCATGCTGCTATTGCCTCAGTGAAAGGCAATTGGCTTCCTGCCTTTCAAATCTTAGTTTACACAAGGGTTTCGTCCTAAATGGCACCATATTCCTTACATTGGCCTTGGTCAAAAGTAGTGCACTAAATATGGAATAGGTCGCAATTTGGGGCACAACCAAAAACCTCTTTGTTGAKATTGTCTAGTGATCATTAGTTCAAGACCACTGACACGTAAGTATTACAGACGGATCTAGTGAAAGCCTTTATCTTGTTCTGTTTCCATTATGAGAGAAATCGCTAATCCTAATTGAAATCCCTGCTTTTTTGTTACATGTCATTTCAGTTCGATATGAGAAGATTAAGTTCCTGGTGATTGCCTTGAAGAATGCTGTGGAGGTGTATGCATGGGCTCCCAAGCCTTACCACAAGTTCATGGCTTTCAAGGTGAGAGTCACATCAAATATGTATGGAGGAAAATAAACACATCCACATGAAGAGAGTGGTCGGATATGATATTATTAATGGTGCATCACTACAAGACTACTTTCCACTACCATGGTGCTTACCAATGGAACAGCAAGAGGAACTTGCAGGCTATGCTCAAACCCTACACCCCAACCCAAGCGTTCTGCCACCTCAGGTCTCTTTGCCYTCCCACACCTACGGGAGGGAAGCTCCCGCTCAGCCTAGTCCAAGCTCTTCTCTGTCCTGGCATGCCTGGCATGCCAATGATGGAAACAGCTTCCCCCTTACTAAAATGTAAAATGTCAACACTACCTTCCAATTGTCTTCTTATGTTCTCTATGGCGATGTCCTTTCATTGTTGCCTGGGTGCCACTCTTTATGGAATTGTCATGACCATGTTTGGCTTGGAGTAGGCATAAGCACAAACGGATCTGGGACCGGGATACTTTCGTTGTGAATCTAGAATGCTCTAATGATAGACAAAGAGAATATGTAATGCTATTAAGGTCACCTTGACAACACTGTCCTAGTTCTGAACTCTCCTCAGAGGCTTGCCCTACTTCTTACACATCTTTCTGGAATGAACCGTTTTAATTATTTCTACTCACTGCAGAGAAACCATAAAAGATATGAAATATACTGACCTTGGTGGTCACCATGGTTTAGCTCTTAGTGTTAGCTCCTGGGTGTACAAAACATTAGGAACACCTGCTCTTTCGATGACACAGAATGACCAGGTTAATCCATGTGAAAGCTATGATCMCTTAAATCCCCTTTAATCACTGTAGATGAAGGGGAGGAGACAGGGGAGGAGACAGTTTAAAGAAGGATTGAGACAATTGAGACAGGGATTGTGTATGTGTGCCATTCAGATGGTGAATGGGCAAGACAAAATATTGAAATATGGCTTTGAATGGGGTATGGTAGTAGGTGCCAGGCGCACCGTTTTGATTGTGTCACGAATTGCAACGCTGGGTTTTTCACGCTCAACAGTTTCCTGTTTGAATCAAGAATGGTCCACCACCCAAAGGACATCCAGCCAACTTGACACAACTGTGGGAATCATTGGCATCAACATGGGCCAACATCCCTGTGGTGCGCTTTTGACACCTTGTAGAGGCCATGCCCCAATGAATTGAGGATGTTTTGAGGGCAAAAGTTCCTAATGTTTTGTACACTCAGTGTATGTCTTGACCAGGAATAACTATTGGCTCTAGTTATACTGTATACTATAAATATAGTTATACTGTATACTATAAATATAGTTATACTGTATACTATAAATATAGTTATACTGTATACTATAAATATAGTTATACTGTATACTATAAATATAGTGATACTGTATACTCTTCCGAAGTCATTCCTAATGTCTGTCCTTGTTGTGTGTATCCAGTCGTTCGGCTCGCTCCCCCAGAGGCCTCTGTCTGTGGACCTGACGGTGGAGGATGGACAAAGACTCAAGGTCATCTACGGCTCCCTGTTGGGCTTCCACGCCATCGACGTGGACTCGGGGACGCCCTACGACCTCTACTTGCCAACGCACGTGAGTCCTCCACCCCCAACTCATCCTTAACCCCAGCCTCCTCTAAACTCTCCCACGCCCCCTCCACCCTCTCCCCACCCCAGCCTTCTTTCTCCCTCTCAGGGCCATGCAGCCTGGGTCTCTGCCAGACCTCCAGCCTACAGTTTCTGTGTCTCTATTCCGTAGCAGATAAGCAGCTCTTCTCCTCTGCACCCACGCCACTCAGCGTGATCTTTTGTTCTGACTCAGARTTGACGTGGGTAGAAGCTGTTTGCCACCACAGCCAGTTGACTAATGCGGTTGATACAGTATAATATCGACAGGATGGGTTTGTGTTTAAGCCAGGCCTGCTACTGTCAGTATCTGACCTTGTGGCACTTGTCTTTGGAGCAGCAGGCAGCCTAGCGGTTAAGAGCGTTGGGCCAGTAACCGAAAGTCGCTCTGGATAGGAGYGTCTGCTAAATGACAAAAAAATGACTAAAATGTCAAATGCAAATGGCTTTCTCGAAAATCCCCTYGTAGAAATTCTGCTCTGTCACGGTATAAGCTCAAACATCACTTACCTCAGAGCAAAGGAGATACAGTGCATTTAGGGAGCTTTTCCTCTCGGGGGCAAACAGATTTACTGAAAAATAACTCAAGCATCACTCCAGTAATCTACCGCGGTCACAACAGTTGTCTGAAGATACAGGGAGGTCAGACTTGGTCAGTTATCAGTTAATCTCAGTGGTAGCTGTGTTTGGCTGACTACCAGAAAGTGAATGAGGCTGAGAATGACTGAGTAGCCAGCTGAACCAAGTGATGGATATTGTGTTAGTTAGAACTTCTAACCCCTCTATGAGGCTCAAGATGTAACAGGGTGGAATAATGCAGATGTGCAGATTGTTGCACTCTTAGTCACTGTGGACAGGGGAGCTGAGGCAGCCTCTACTCTTACTGATGAGAATCCCACACACCCACACAATGCTGCAGAGAGCTGCTGGGAGCTGAGAGCCAGAGCAGAGGAAGAATACATTCTCAGAAGGAAATTAGCTCTATTACACACTCACAATACACACTCACACACACATACACTTGCACGCTCACTTTTGTGCATACATCCACACAAATATAGACTTGTACACACACGCACACACACACTGTGCCACCTCCCAGTGCTGTGCCCTCAGAGGTGTGCTGTGGCTCTATCCCACTTCTCCCACTGTGCTGGCCCACATAGCTATCATTGGCTGCTTCTCTTTGGCCCCAGTCTCCAGCCATGTGTGCTACTTTTCACCAGATAGATAGCTCTAAAAATACCTCGGCAGCGCCGGCAAACCATGTGCCTGCTAAAGTGACCTGTTATTCTGCCATTTTTTCTCATAACAGTGATATATTTAGAGAGCACTACCACACACTCGATAACACTGGTGCCTTAGTCTCTTACACTGCAGCGGAAGAGAAGAGTCCTTCTCTTTTACCCGATCWCTCGCTCTCACATTCACTCTCGTATTCACTCACTCTCACTGACACTCACTGGTCCGCTCATTCTTTCCTTCACACACACACACAACTTTTCTCCCAGATACGTTCTCCCTGCTGGCTGCTGTTGATGATGAGATGATAAGGATACCGAGGCAGCGGATTAAGATAGCGCTGCGTCTGTGGATGCCAGTGTTGATGCTGAGGATTGTGGTGGCACAGCCACAGCAGCATGAGGACAGCGGGTGGCAGCTGGGGGGACAGGCTATCGGCCGGGCAAGTATGGGGCTCCTGTGGTGACTAACACTGGTCCTGTGGTAACTTACACTGGTCCTGTGGTGACTTACACTGGTCCTGTGGTGACTTACACTGGTCCTGTGGTGACTGTGACTTACTGTACATAGAAGCTTTTGGGGTTGTTTGAGGTTTTGGTTTGTTTGGGGATTTGGGGTTTGAGGTTATACCTGCTGTTTAAGCTACTAGTCTAAGCCAGTACGTGGACTCGCTTATAGCAGCTCTTATGTAGAAGGACTTTGTTATAATCTTCTTATACGAAGGGGTCTTTTTGGGGTTATTGTAGATCTCTTGTGGTCTTAGAAATGTTGTGTATGTGAATGTGTGAATGTTGAATCCTCAAAGAGATAACAGAGACTAAAAGACAGTCTCATTGTTTGAATGTTGGCTATTATGTAAGTGCTTATGAGGGACCTGGGGGGGTCAGAAGTGGCTCCCTCCTCCGCCTCGCTGCCACTTATTCAACCCAAGATGCTGTTCAGTGGTTATATTCATAGGTTGCACCTCCGTCACTCGGTCGCGTCATGCCATTGTTATGAACGTTCTCAAGCCGCCCTCTATCAGCGGCGCCATAGTGGTGCCCTAAAGTGGTGATAAGCCCGGTCATTCCGGACAGAGGCTAAATTACACTTTAGTGCCTGGCAATACGATGACATTGCTAAAGTAGTCAAATATGTATTAGGAAACAACTTTGCCAGCATTATCATGTCATCAAATTTACTTTAGACAGATGGCAATGTTGTCATTAGATAGCAAAGCAATGCTAACGTTAGCTAGCTAAAATCCAGTGGCCTCCCCTCAGTCTTAGCTAGCTAGCTAACGTTATACTGCATCTAAAGTCAATATGGTGACATCAAAATGATGACAAAAGGTTTTCCTATCAATTATTTGCCTCCTTTTGTATGTTATTGTATTTCCAAGCCACTTTAATGCACTTTTGATGAAATCTTCATCAGCGCTCATTGACGATGCATTGAGTAGTATCAGGCATCAGTCCAAAACGAACGTTCAAAACAGTATTGTGACGAAACATGCAACCCATGCGTAGCTCTGCATCACATCTCAGTGGAGCTCACCCAGCCATAGCAACAACACTCATTTGGGTACCTTGAGTTGMATCCCAATGTCAGGGGAGAAAGAGCTGATCACTGAGCGTCTTTGGCAAATGAGATTGTAATTAAAGAAATTAAGTGAAAACATTGTATGGCAATTAATTAGCTGAGACAGAATCAATTAAGCGTTGTCACCCTCTCTCTGTTGCCACCTGTAGTCAGTGACTCRGCTGATTCAACATGTTGTTTAGCCTCAGTTCACTGACTATGAACCAGCCTCTAATCAAACAGAATGAATCCAGATGGTTCCAGGGAGGGAGAGTGGGAGTGTGAGGGAGCAATGATACTTTGTTTTATTAGCCAATGTTATCTGGTAGGCTTAGGCGATATACCGTATATACCGTATACTGGGGTATTTAGATATACCGCCGGTTTCATTTTAATACCGGGGGCTGCAGGGGTGTGTGCTACGCCACAGCTTATAAGTTAACTATCCAAGATGTGCCTAATAAATKATGTCCAGCTCAGGACTCCAGCTATGCATTTGGATTGCTAACTTGCCAGCTCAGTGGCTAGATGGCAAGATCAAGCTACTTGGTTACAGCAGAGACAATCCAGACCCTTCTGGATCAAGATCCGTATCTTTTTTTAAACTTTTTTTTATTTTAAGGAATAGCACCGCTTGTTCCGATAATACCCGGTATGGTACAGAAATAGTATGACGGTATGAAAGTCTTGATACMGTCCAAACCTCTTAGTTGGTGTATTAGGAGGATTACCCCTGGTGATGTGGATGTAGCTGGGTGAGTACTGCTGTTGCTGGTAGAGATGATGAGGTTATTATGGATGTGTCTTAAATTGCACMTGTCAGGCCCATAGGGMTCTGGTCAAAGTAGTGCACTATATAGGGGATACYATGCCATTTGAGACGTAACCCATCTTATCATCATCTCATCTCATCTGACTGTGTGTGTTTGTCTGTCTTAGATCCAGGGTGTGATCCGGCCCCATGCCATCATCATCCTACCCAACAGCAGTGGCATGGAGGTTCTGGTGTGTTATGAAGACGAGGGGGTCTACATAGACACCTATGGACGCATCACCAAGGAAACAGTGCTGCAGTGGGGAGAGATGCCTGCATCTGTCGGTGAGTTTCTGTACATCGTAGCCACCCACCAAATCAAAACCTGCAGGCTGTGCGTGCGTATGTGTGTGCGCGTGCTTTTTTGCATATCTCTTGAAAGACGGGGGAGAGAGAGAGACAGAGAGAGAGATTCCAACTCCACTCGGATTGAAAAACTAGCGCATATAAGTCTAATTTTATATTAAAATGGATAGATTTGATAGACCTGCAGACCCAGACCGTTTTAAAAATAGAATATGTCTCTTGTATTGACCCTTTTTGTTATGCAGCAAGGAAGAAGTTAACCTTATTTATTGTGCCTGGATCACTGGGTGCAACGAGGAGTCAAGCTGGATCCAACCCCTCTAGACAGATTTGGGACAGTGGCTCTAAAAATAAGATGTTCTGTTAGACTCATTTAGTTGGGTCCATTGGCCAGGTCATTATTCAAGGGGAAAGGGTGTCTGTGGGGAATAGATGCACAGACAGGACAGCGCTCAGCCGAGTCTCGACCAGAGTATATAGAGTGTAAATAAACTCTGGGTGTAGGCTCTAAAGAGGAGAGTGTGGTAAAGGGGAACCTATTGATTTTCATCTCTAGATGCGTCTCGAGATTGGTTTACAACATGGCACTCACTGAGAGGCAGAAACCCTTGGAGGGTCTAAAACCCTGAGTGTGTACTCTAGTGACCAAGGGTGCATCCCAAATGGCACATTATTCCCTATATAGTGTACTACTTTTGACAAGACCCCTATGGGCCCTGGTCAAAAGTAGTATAGGGAATAAGGTGCCATTTGTGCCTCAATCTAAGTCTGTGATGGTGTGTGTGTCTCCACAGCCTACTTGCAGTCCAACCAGGTGATGGGCTGGGGAGACAAAGCCATCGAGCTGAGGTCAGCTAACACAGGCAACCTTGAGGGAGTCTTCATGCACAAGAAGGCCCAGAAACTCAAATTCCTGTGTGAGAGGAATGACAAGGTAAGACAACATCCCAATATCACCAAAACATACCTTGGGCAAAGCTCACATGACACCCTACTCCCCCCATATTACTTTTAGGGCTTACATAGGGCCTTGGCTAGATACAGAAAATATGTCCTAGCCTACTGTATGTTCATAGTATTGTAGGTGTTGAATATTATACTGGAAGTTGTAAGTGTTTAACTGCTTCATCTATTTTCTGTGTGAAGGTGTTCTTTGCCTCAGTGCAGTCAGGTGGCAGCAGCCAGATCTACTTCATGACACTGGGCCAAAACTCTCTGTTCAACTGGTGAGCTCTGGGGCCTGAAAGCAACAAACATTCATACAGGGATCATCTCAGAAACAACATGAATTATGCTCAGATACAGTCCTCTTAAAAACTGAAGTTACACTTTTAGTAATACAGCTACAAAACCCCATGCATATGAGGATACACCATTAGCAATTAGCATTAATTTATTATTTTTGTGGCTAAGGCCAATACATTGGTTTTATGCTGGTTATTTCAAGTCTCTAGCTCTAGTACTTAAGAAGTGAATATTGCGCCTTAATAGCCATACACAGGGCTTCTTCTTTATGTTTTGAAATACATTGGCAACCTACATTTGAATTCATATTGATCTCAATATCACATGGACTGAAAAGCACAATTGCTTCTTTGTTTATATCCAGAATGCATCAAAACGTTTTTTATTAAGTGATTGTTGGTATATTCATCATTGTATTATTAGCAAGTGCCATTGTTGGTGTTACATCCTATTTACCATCCAGTATTATTTGCAGGTATTATGTGCTTTTAAAGTTGCACAGTCAAGTTGCACTTCAGGAAATTAAAGTCAAATGTTCTTACTCTAAAGGGAGTGACAAAACATAAGTCCCTTAATAATGAAGAGTGCATTAGAAAGACTACAGAGATTAGTGGGCTAAGTAATCGTTTTTAAATGTAGACACTGATACTGCAAATTGCTTGTCCTTATTTCTCACTATGAAGTCAATTTACGGCCCTTGCAATTCCAATGGTGTATACTTAGTTTTACGGTCTCCACTTTCTAGTCGTAATTTAGATGACCAAATAGGCATTATATACCCTGTTGCATCTCTTGATATAAAACAGATCATGTTTTGCATTAAGTCGTTTTTAAGAGGAATAAGAAAAGGATCATGATGTTGACCTCGTGCTATATAGGTATTTTTGTACGTAAGTGGATGTACATATTATTTGCACTGTTTTATAGATATTTTATATCCACTGGTCATCTCTATGTACAGGTTAATGGATTTGCAAATGATCTAGCCCTTTGCACTATGACCACTTTTGTAAATGTTCAATGTAAAATGCTTTATTGTCATGTGTACTACATTTGAAGTCCTTTTGAAGTCCTTTATTTACAAAATTTGATAGCGTCACATTAAATAGAGATTGCATCTGATTTAGATCAAGCTAAATCTTCTATTTAATATGTCATGATCTAAAAAATTATGTAATAACAGCAATAKGCTTTTAACTCTTTAAATTATAAAATATATACTCTTTTGTAAAAAAAAAAGTTGTTAAAGGACATTGAAATAATTGATCTGTACCACAAATGTGAAATGTAAACTCAAATCAATTGTATTTTTTTCCAGTTTTATTTTGTTTTGCTTTTTTTGCCACCAAATGGAGCTCAACATTTTCATTTCAAATCCAGTTTGGACAATTATAGTTACTTTATCTTCATGATAGAAATACTGCAGCTGGTTCTGTATGCATATTTTGAACTGAAAAGGAACTTTTTCAAGGGACAGTTTGATATGATGTTTTTATTTTGTTGTTACCAAAAAGCATCTCATATTTTTATGTGACTCATGAGGTGTATTCAACTGACAATATATTTAGGTTAGAAGGAATAGCCAGTTAGGTACTCAGTTTCACATAGCAATTATTTGAACGTATATTTACCCTATAATGATTTCCATGAAGTTTCCATGAACTAATGCTTTCATTGTCATTGGTCTAATTCGCAGATTTTTTTTTTAAACTTACATTCTGACTGAGATTTGTAGTCAAGGCAAAGTGGTAAGGAATCAATCAAATTGAGTTTTGACTAAATGTTTTTATTAATAGATCGGTTTTAATGAAGTATTTTTGAAAATAGTAACAGAGCACTCAGTTGATATCTCATTCATTTGGCATGTATGATGCAAATGTTATAATTTGTCAATTTCAAATAAGAGATTGAATAGGTAGATTTAAACCATTTAAACTTTTTATCCTGAACTTACATTTGAACAAGCTTTTCCTGTTTTCTTATGCCTAAGTAGAACTTGTGACAGTGAGTCACTATATTGTCCATTWGTAAACAGTTGGTAATTATTTCTATAAAAAACGGATTTTAAGCAAAAGTTGTGATATCAGACATGTTACTGAGTTAAATAATAGTTTATCAACTGACAGTTATATTGCAGTTGGGGATTGTGAGTCATAGCACTCACTGTGTCATTTCCCCTCCTATCCACCCCCATATTTCCGGAAGTGCTCTTGTATGAAATCATGGGTTTGCTTATCCTATTGAGAGGTGTGTGCTGTAGGAAGGACTGAGGAGGTTGATGATGGTTTGTGTCAGGTGTGTGTCGTGTAGCTGTGAAGATTCCTCTCTGCTTTATATGATGCAGAGCAAATTGAGTTTTTGTTCTCGGGAATTTGAGTAAGATGGAGAAAGAATTCCGAAAGGTTTTTGATGTTGAGTGTAGTTGATGGTTATATGAGATTTTACTGAATAGACTGGTAGACCAATCAGTCTTGATCCATTTTTCCCCTTCAATATATATATATATATATAGTGTCCCAAAACAATTTGAATAAAGTTGACCACTTTATATTGATAAATATCCACAAAATATATTGTTTCCTTACCTGTTATTTTTCCATTTTGTTTTTGAAATTGTATTGCAATATCATTTGTATTTTATTTTGTCCTTTCTTTTGTCTTACTTTTGCTTTATTTTTGCACTGGAACTTTCTTATCATTTTACAGCATGTACTGTATACTCAACCCGTGAAATTAATTAGTAACACTAATTGAGGTGTTATTATATTTTAAAAAACTGTTGAACAATAAAAGATGTAGACAAATTATTGTGATGTTCAGTGGTTATTTGAATAACATTGGAACAATATCAACTTACCAAAACTATACATTTGGAGGTAGTCTAGAACTATGTCATTCTTATGGTTATACTTTAAGAACAGCAACTAGAGTACGGAAGAGGTTGTTTCAGTGGACCGACCTTTTAACGCTCCCAAGTTATTAATGTCACACAACACCTGTGCCAATCAGTGATCGAGCTGGGAGCTGAAACAGGAAACATGGGTTCCATCTTCACCCGGAACCAAGTCTGACTGGCAACATAGTAATAGGGACTTCCACACGAGCTATTTCTTACATATGATGCATTCCACCTGCACATGATGATTCAAGACTTCCATTTAATTTCCACATGCTTACAGTATTCCTGTATCTGCTGAAGCAGTCACAGTGTTTGGGCAGCATGCTAGCTAGGGGCTGGTCTATATTTGCGGGTCAGAGTGTTTAGTTCTCTGGTTAACTGTGGAGTCAGCTGTGTCAGATGGAAGGGAGGTAACCTGAGACGGGCCCTAGCTCACTTCCTCAACCAACTCTCTCCTCAGGCTCAGTCAGACGCTGCTACGGTGGAGCCGGTGGCTCTCAGTCCCAGCCACTGCCATGGCTGCCTCCCCCCACCTAGCACTCCCCCTGACACCCCCCACCACCACCCACCCACCCCCCNACCCACCCACCCCCCTCCCGTCTGGATACCACCCCTGTAGATGACAGTTGAGTGGTGCTCAGAGAAGGACCCTCTGCGCCCCCTTGGTGAGCAGGGAAGAGAGTGTACCAGGGACAGGAGCAGAGAGAACCGTTTGTCTGTATGTCCCTGCCTGTCTCACACAGTACAGTCATCACCCATTGGACTAGTAGCTGCACAGCGGTCCACTGGTAAGGTCTCTGCATGGTGTGGGGCTTTTTATTTTCCCCAGAGGAATCATTAGTTGCGTGGTCTAGAGGTCAGGTGTTGGCACAGCTTAGGATCATCTGGTTTATGTCACCGGATCCTTACTCAAAATATGTTCTGGTTTGTGTTCAACTGTTGACTATACATAAAGCTGTAAAGCTATCTATCTCTTACCAACTTTAAATGGAAGGTACATTTGCATGTTTATCTACTGTATCAATCAAACATGAAATCTTAGCCTGGTAGTCATGTCAAATTTGAATGAATTAACTGTTTTACTTGTGATCAAACCGTATAAGCTRGCAAATCAAAAAAGTTGTGTGGTGAAAAATGTGTTGCATTTGCTGGGAATTAACTTTGGAACTGCAAAAGTGTGTCAATTATATAGTGTGCAGCGGGGTGAGCCAGCTTGGCATTCCAGAGTGCAGTGGGGATGATGGAAGGGGCCAGGATGGGGTGGGGGGTGTGGGGGGCTTGGCCAGGCCAAACATGCTTCTGCAATGCACTCKGCAAACTGAGAGCTCTGATTGGCCGGAGATCATGTGCTCCTCGCTCTAAATTGGTCCACCTGTAGACAATTCCGAGACCTGTTGGAATTGTTGACTTGTGCAATGGCTTGATGATTAGAACCAAGTCAGTAAACAAATATTCAATTATAGCCTACGAGTGTTTCACAATATCAGTAGTAGCAGTTGGTTGTATGTACAAACTTTACTAGATTCTCAGTGGCCTTGTGCAACCTAAACATGTCAGGAGTCTGATGACTTGCAAATCTTTTGATATCTTTTCAACAAGAGAAACACCAGAATGTCACATGACAAAATTTGCTGACTTATTTATGGGAGACGTCCCCTCCAGTCATTCTACTTTGAGATTTGCGGTTTTGAAGTCGTTCAGTTTGGTTGATGAACAATTGCATTACTGTGGACGTGGGTCACTAACTGGCATTCTGAACATGTTTATTCTCACCAGGTGTTATCTGGTATTTTGACCTCGATTTAGTTAATTGGAATATGGGCTCGACATGACCATATCAGTGTGTTAAAGCCTGGATCACTACCCTGTCCGATGATCCCTCTAAATAACTACCTTAATAAGATTCCAGCATCCTGCCCAGTACATAGGCTCCTGCTGGACATAAGCTGCGGTATCATTACTGAGTTGTGTTGTGATGGTTGGGATGGAATGTATCCATGACTGGACAATGATATGTGTCGGTATTAGAGGCAGCTGCAGTACAAACAGAAGGCTCCTATGGTGGCAGACTGATGGATACAGGGTCATTCCTACAATGCGGTGCCTTTTCTGTCCTCAGGAAATATCACTTTAGTGTAACATTTCGAAAGGCTTTAAATATAAGGTCAGGTGTCCTTTACCTTAAAAACATTCAAATATGGATCTTGAAAGGGAATTTAAGCATTTTAAACACTTTTTTTTCAGTGGATGTAGGCATTTTGGAATGATCCTGGGTGTTATTCATCAAATTCCACGATAAATATAAGCCATAAAATATTCAAATATTTTAAAAACATTTTTTAAATTGTCCTCGTTAAATTCTCTCTCATCAATAACTTATTTTTTCATGATTATTGTATTTATTATTCTTTTATTTCAGATTGTCTGTGCGTCCCTGATATCACTTTCCACCCTGTTAGTTTGTTGTTATTCTCCATTTAAGAAAACAACCCCTTCCTACAATGGCACCACATTCAGGAAGTGTCATAATTTCTTTGGTTGGAAAACAATGGTGCAAAGCTAAATAAATACAAACACTCAGTTTTATCTATTTGTCCACCCTCTTAGGCTAAATTATAGAGAAATTTTTATTTTATTGAAATGTTAAAATATGTTTGATAGAGAAGTTAAAATCCTGTTCAAGTGTTCACCATTATGCTAGCTCAATCTTGCTCACTCACAGAGCTATGGCTAATTTAGGCTCAAAATGTCCACTCTGTTAGACGTTCCACCCTGTTAGGTGGTGCTCTGAACAGGTTCTGAACAGGTTGGAAAATGAACACACACTTTTTTTCTCTGTGTCTGAGCTTGACCAAAAGTTACAAGGTCCAAAATGCACCACATTGTAGCAATGACCCGACTACAGTGGGAGATTATAGTATGTTCCTCCTTCCAAAACTGGCTGTTCAGTTTGGCAGGCCTAATAACAATTTTTGGTAACACTTTACTTGACACCCAGCGTCATAACACGTTATGACACGGTCATAACCATGCCATAATATGTCATAACAGCTGACACAACTTGTCAAAACCTGTCATAATATGGTCATAACACTGTCATGACACATATATTTACACCTGTTGTGACATATATTGCGTTATTTTATGGCTGGTTATGACACCTACATAAGAGTGTCAAATCCCACAAAACCCACCACACAAGGCAAAACATTCCATTACACCATAGCCTACTTGAAAACAGTATGTTTATGTTATATAACACTTTCTGAAATTGACGATATTCATTTATCATTGTAATTGCGCACACATTGATGTCAGACATGCACCTACCCCAATGATCTGTTGCTGATGACTGGAATGAATGTAGGAGCATAGGAGGAGGACAAGAAACCCTATAGGAGGACAAGACACCCTATTTTTGACTGACGACTATCATAAGGGCATGTACGAGAGAGGCCTATCTGGCTTATATGGTAGTGATGGTCATAATTGCTTCTTGACAGTGTCGTAAAGTGTATTTTATTAGTCCAAGTAGTGACACATGATGGTCATAATGCTTCATGATAGTGTCATACAGTGCATTTTCTACAAGTTATATATATTTATTTTTTTAAATACATGACCATAAAGAATTCATTACAACAACAACAAAGGATTTAAGAAACCAACTTTAGAAGGAAAGGAAACTTCTTGGCAGGGAAAAGGCACATTTTAAATATAGGTTTTTACACTCTTGTGTAGGTGTCATAACCAGCCATAAAATAACGCAATATATGTCACAACAGGTGTAAATATATGGCTCATGACAGTGTTATGACCACACTATGACACGTTATGACAAGTTATGTCAGCTGTTCTAACATATTATGACATGGTTATGACCGTGTCATAACGTGTTATGACGCTGGGTGTGAAGTAAAGTGTTCCCCAATTTTCTACACATGATTTGAAAGTGGCTTAATGTTAATTATACTGTATAAAGCTGAAATAAGACCTTAGCAAAGAGACGCTCATTGCTTGTGCCTGTAGTTTCAGATGGCATGCATGGGTATTGAGACTGGCCTTGTTTATGCCTCTAAACACTCCAAAGCTGTCAGATGTCAGATGTCGTGCCTCTCTGGGAATGTGTAGAGGAAGGTGTGAATTAGAGGCCTGTATTTTCATGTTCCCTTCTTTGCATTTACTCTTATATTCCCTTCTTATATTTATGGAAGCCCCCCCCATACAGGGTATGCGGGAATGAGCTACCATATATATATTCCCTCCTTTTTATAAAAAGTGGGGTTGTTGTTTCCTATGATGAGGATATGGAATGTGTTTTGGAATGGATGTGTTGTTTAAGAGGACAATGCGAGCTGAGCAAGCGAGGGGATGACCAGGGTGAATATGTGAATTAAACCCACTGTCGATTTGGGACCGCACTTTGGCTCCAGTGGACATTCCAGGCCAGGCCAGTGGGGGAAGATTTATCTTACGCCATGTGTTTCTAAATCCAACGCACAGAAGGCGAAAAACAAAATTAGATTGTGGCTTAGCTCGGGTTTCCTCTCGTCCAGAAGCTCTACTCTAACTAGTAGCTAGCCAGTCCTCCAGGCTTAGGGTGGGCGCTGAAAGGTGGTAGAGGCCCAGTCACTGGATCTCCTGCAGGGCACACTGAGAATATCATGCTGGCCTGCTGGGTGAAAGCAATGCATAGTGTCATGTGCATGTCTCAAACAAGCCCTCTTGTTATGTAGTTGAATTAAAATTATGTTGAATATAATAATTAACTACATTC
The DNA here is from genome assembly GCF_002910315.2 of Salvelinus sp. IW2-2015. Taxonomy (NCBI): domain Eukaryota; kingdom Metazoa; phylum Chordata; class Actinopteri; order Salmoniformes; family Salmonidae; genus Salvelinus; species Salvelinus sp. IW2-2015. The sequence goes on from NC_036845.1 coordinate 25,598,650, forward strand.
ATACATATGACTTAATCATTATGTGAATAAATGCAACAGGCCCTGTACGTCTCTGGAGGATCTAGTCAAGGTAGCAAGCCTCTTAATATGACTATAATGAACATGTGTCTATCTTGCACCGTTATGCAATTATTAAGAGATACAAACAGCTAATCCTGGCGACCAATGTTCTTGCAGTAATTTATTGAGTCAAGTACACCAGGGATGCCAAGGTGGAACCCAAGCATATACAGTGCATTCAGAAAGTATTCAGACCCTACGTTACAGCCTTATTCTAAAATGGATTCAATTGTTTTTTTCCTCATCAATCTACACAAAATACCCCACAGCCAGAAGAGGGCTGGCCACCCCTCAGAGCCTGGTTCCTCTCAAGGTTTTTTCCTWGGTTCCTGCCTTTCTAGGGAGTTTTTCCTAGCCACCGTGCTTCTACGTACATCTGCATTGCTTGCTGTTTGTGGTTTTAGGCTGGGTTTCTGCATAGCACTTTGTGACATCGGCTGATGTAAAAAAGGCTTCATAAATACATTTGATTGATTGATTGATAATGCCAAAGCAAAAACAGGTTTTTAGAAATGTTCGAATATGTGCACTACCGTTCAAAAATTTGGGGTCACTTAGAAATGTCCTTGTTTTTGAAAGAAAAGCTATTTTTTGGTCCATTAAAATAACATCAAATTKATCAGAAATACAGTGTAGACATTGTTAATTTTGTAAATTACTATTGTAGCTGGAAATGGCAGATTGTTTATGGAATATCTACATATGCGTACAGGCCCATTATCAGCAACCATCGCGCCTGTGTTCCAATGGCACGTTATGTTAGCTAATCCAAGTTTATCATTTTAAAAGGCTAATTGATCATTAGATAAACCCTTTTGCAATTATGTTAGCACAGCTGGAAACGGTTGTGCTGATTAAAGAAGCAATAAAACTGGCCTTCTTTAGACTAGTTGAGTATCTGGAGCATCAGCATTTGTGGGTTCGATTACAGGCCCAGAAACAAAGTACTTTCTTCTGAAACTCGTCAGTGTCACGATCGTCATATGGAATGGACCAAGGTGCAGCGTGGTGAGCGTACATTTTTCTTTATTATAAATGTCGCCAACAAAACAAGAAACAACAAAAACGAACGTGAAGCTTACTAGGGCTATACAGACCACTAACAAAGACAACTACCCACAAAATACAAAAAGAAAAAATGCTGCCTAAGTATGATTCCCAATCAGAGACAACGATAGACAGCTGTTCCTGATTGAGAACCATACCCGGCCAAAACATAGAAACACAGAACATAGAGTTTCCCACCCGAGTCACACCCTGACCAACCAAACATAGAGAATAAAAAGATCTCTACGGCCAGGGCGTGACAGTATACCTCACAAGTACACCTCACAAGTCCTCAACTGGCAGCATCATTAAATAGTACCCGCAAAACACCAGTCTCAACGTCAACAGTGAAGATGCGACTCCGGGATGCTTCTGGAAGGTTCTGGAAGGTTCTCCCATCTCCACAGAGGACCTCTGGAGCTCTCTCAGAGTGACCATTGGGTTCTTGACCTCCCTGAGTGACCATTGGGTTCTTCACCTCCCTGACCAAGGCCCTTCTCGCTCAGTTTGGCCGGGCGGCCAGCTCTCGGAAAAGTCTTGGCGGTTCCAAACTTCTTCCATTTAAGAATGATGGAGGCCACTGTGTTCTTGGGGACCTTCAATGCTGCAGAAATGTTTCGGCACCCTTCTCCAGATCTGTGCCTCGACACAATCCTGTCTCGGAGCTCTACGGACAATTCCTTYGACCTCATGGCTTGGTTTTTTGCTCTGACATGCTCTGTCAACAGTGTGACCTTATATAGATGGGTGCCTTTCCAAATCATGTCCAATCAATTTAATTTATCACAGTTGGACTTCAATCAAGTTGTAGAAACATCTCAAGGATGATCACAGGATGCACCTGAGCTCAATTTGCAAAAATTAAACCTGTTTTCACTTTGACATTATGGGGTATTGTGTGTAGATTGATGAGGGACTTTCAAAATTATTTATTTATTTTAGAATAAGGYTGTAATGTAACAAAATGTGGAAAATTGAAGGGGTCTGAATACTTTTCAAATGCACTGTACTATGTGTAATGTCAATTATATTCACCAATAGACCTACTAAATTATGAACATATAGTCAGTCACAGAATTACTCTGTAAATTCAACTAATATGATTTATTAGTTACAAAATAATGAGTGTTTTACAACACTCAAACAATTACAGTGTACATGAAATACATTATACATTACAGAATAAGACAGAGTAAATGACTATCAACTAAATAGGACTTAACGTGTGTGACACACACAGGAGCTTGCTAACAAGTTCTCAGAAGTATGAACAAATTCACTCTCCTTTTAACCAAATTCAAGCTTAAACTCATGCCCAACCTGAATTCAACTTTCTTTGCACTTTGCTAGTTAAAACAATAAGTAGGAAAACACACCCAGATTGTAATCTAATCCAATGAATTTAAATGATAGAACTGCACCCCTGTGTCGCTCCTCTTTGAACCATCTGCAGTCCGACAAACTGAGTAACACAGATCTCTGTAACACAGTTTCTCTGTAACAATAAATCCATAGCACTTACAGTACAATAGAACATATCAAAATTCTTAGCTTTTTGTGAACTCCTAAAACAATCCAAACATGGCAATATAATTTACAGTAACAGTCATTTAGCTGATTCAAGTTTCATCAGTCCAGTGACCGCAGGACATCCGTGGGAACGTTTCGTCCCCGAGATTGCCACAGATATGGTGTGGCTCTCTCCTGTGAGATGCAAATATATGGCCAGCCATCTAAATAATGTATTGAGTCTTCATGCTGGGCCTCAGCGCCTGCAAGTCGCTAGTTGCGAGTACCACCTTCTCAAATTTTCCACTACAGTTAGATTTCACGTATCTGATACGTTGAGGAGATGAATCATCTGATCAGACTGGGTGGGCAGAAGCAGATCTCCCTGGTGACAGGGTGGGTTTCCCTCCTCACTCGATCGTATCGAGAGGTCCAGTATCGTTAAATGGAGCCTCTGTTTTAAGGGTCATATGTCACTTAAATCACACGAACAACCCCATCTTGTCACGCCAGCTCCCGCTCTCCCTCTCTGGCGCTCGAGGGCTCCAGGCTGCCCTTCATTACGCACACCTGACACCATCATTACGCACAGCAGCGCTCATTGTACTCACCTGGACTCCTTCCCTTTGTTGATTGCCCCATCTATAACTGTCTGCTCCCCTGTTTGTTCCTGGTGTCAGCATTGATGTCGTTATTTTGTCCCCTGTCCAGATGCTATTCCTGTCCTGTTTCATGTCCGTTATTTATTAAATGTTCTCCCTGCACCTGCTTCCTGTCTCCAGCGTCGATCCTCACACATCTCTCTGGAATGTTGGGATTACCTCAGGAAGCAGGGTTCCATGAATTCTCCTCACAATACCGTGACATGGTGGAGCACTTTTCTTGTTAGTCTAAATGTATCTGCTTTTCATTGTCAATTTAACGCTCCTGCTGTGTTCCGGTCGAATTGGACCGATTTACAAGTTTTCTCTCTGAAAAATGTAATTCATTTAATCTGATTGTCATAAGGTTCCATGACTTTGTCCACACAGGGCATCTGAATAAACAAACTACATTTGGCTGATTTTCATAACATTTTGGGTGTTTTATTTAACTTTTGTACACCTGTGGTTTTCCCGGTCAAAAATGACCGGTCATTAGAAATGAGTGGGTGAGACTATAATTAGTGGATAAAATTGAGTTCAGGCACATGCCCATTCATCAGATGGACACACTTCCTCTCCCAGACCCCCACATGCATGTATGTTTGAGCACACACACACACACACACACACACACACAAACCTCACTCCCCTTCTTGGCTTCCATAGCAATCCCCACAGGAACCTTTCCCCAATAGAATCTTTCCCCCATGGGAACCACACCTGTTGGCATTCACACAAACAATCGCAACATTGTTTCAATAATACATAGAACTTTTCTCGCACCTCTGGTATATAAAGATTTTTTGAGGCCTTGCTCACAATTCATTCTGTGGCAGCGCAATGACCAAACAATAAACTCATATCTTTGATCATGACACTCGTGAGGAGGAGAGTGTCCTTGTTAAACTTTGACACAAAGTAGTCTATGATAAATAGCACAATATGTTTCATCTGAGTATTTGTTATAGTCAAAATAATCCATACATTATGCTTTTTTTACTTAAAAACGAGTTGTATGAGCTCAAGTCAATGAGGCCTACAGGCCATAAATAGGAAATAGAAGTTCAAAACCTGTAATGTTCACAAGAACTTAAGTTGATAAAAAGATCTAACACAGCATTAGGTGATAATATATGTATTATTATGGATTTATAATCAGCTATAATGAGGCGGTAATTTTGGACCGAAGAACACAGAATTAATTAACATGAAACGAACACAACAGGAGGGTTAATCATTTTCTCTGTGGCAATCAGCAAATGTCTCATTGTCTTAGCGCTTGGCGTGGAAGACGAAAAAGAAAAAGAGAAGTCTATTTTGTGTTTCTTGTGTTATGCTTGTCCTCTTTCTCTTAGCAGTGTGTCTCTAAAGCAGTGATATGTGTTGTTGTTTTCATGCAAAGCATTTGGAAGTGTCATGTTGCTACTCTGATGGGTTGTTGAACCTTCCCTTAATGCTGTTGAATTGTGTGTGTGTGTGTGTGTGTGTGTGTGTGTGTGTGTGTGTGTGTATATATGGATTGTATCCATACTACACAGGAATAACCTGAAGTACCATATTTCTAGGAATTTCTGGGTTTCCTGGAATGAGCTGGTTCAGTCTACAGCACATGATTTACAAGCTGAGCTCCCGCTGTGTGCCAATGAGATCCCCTTTCTGTATAAATAGTCAGAGGCTCATGCCAGTATCCATCAGCAGGGTGATTCTGGGAGATTAAAGGAGATGGACAGTGCCTTTCTGGGGTAAGCAACATGAGCTTCAGATGGATAGATTGTTATGTAACCTTTACCCACCGTGATGATCACTCAGTCGTGAGCTTTTGGGGCAACACACACACACAGACAGACAGACGGACGGACGGACGGACGGACGGACGGACGGACGGACGGACGGATGGACAGACAGAAGGACACACACACATACAATTAAACTTGGCGTGCCACATCACAATGTTGAAGCAGGATCTCAAGGTGCAGTATCCTCAGATGTTTCATTTGTGTACAGAAGCATACAGTTGGTCTGATGGAGGGTTGAATCGTGTTAGCTTTAGGACCTATGGTGTATAGAATTAAATAATGATGTGGGTGTATAACACATATAAACATCTGCAGCTCATGCTCTCCCTCCCCTCTGTATAGAAATCAGCACCTATTGGACACAGTGACAATCCCCCTTGGAAAAGCCTGAAACATGGCACAGTAAGTTGGAAGGACATAATGACTAAAAGTTTTCAATGAAAACCAGTACATAATTGAACCTAAAATATTGAAAAATGTAAAATGACATGGGGTTGGACAACTGTGTGTGTGTGTGTGTGTGTGTGTGTGTGTGTGTGTGTGTGTGTGTGTGTGTGTGTGTGTGTGTGTGTGTGTTGTGTGTGTGTGTGTGGTTGTGTGTGTGTGTGTGTGAAAGCATCCAGAAGAAGACGCAAGATAGCCATGTCCCTGACCATCTCCAGCTCCTCCAGAGCAATCTCTTCCACCTCCACCTCCTCTTCCTCTTCCTCCACCTTGGTCCAGCAGCAGAGACACTCCAGCCTGGTGCAGCCCCTCTGCATCAGCCCCCAGAGGGTACCTACCTGACACACATGCACAAACACACACAGACACACACGCACCATATTATAGCTATGCTGATGATTTGCCCACCACACCTTCACTCACAACATTCAATATATACATATTCATAACAAATATATATATTATGTCATTAGTGAAAGTATTCACACCCCCTTGACTTATTCCACGTTTTGTTGTGTTAGACCCTGAATTTAAAATGTATTAAATTGAGATTTTGTGTCACGGATCTACACACAATAACCCATAAAGTCAAAGTGGAATTTTGTTTTTATAATTYTTTACACATGAATTAAGGATCAGCCCCTTTTTTCAATTTTCGCCTAAAATGACATACCCAAATCTAACTGCGTGTAGCTCAGGACCTGAAGCAAGTATATGCATATTCTTGATACCATTTGAAAGGAAACACTTTGAAGTTTGTGTAATGTTAAATGAATGTAGGAGAATATAAAATATTAGATCTGGTAAAATATAATACAAAGAAAAAAACATGAATGATCAACAACCACTTAAAAGAATAATGGGGAAATATTGTATAATCCAATGTTTTTTTGTTAACACAATTTTTGAATGACTGACCCATCTCTGTACCACTACACACATCCAATTATCTGTAAGGTCCCTCAGTCGAGAAGGGAATTTGAATATCCCTTTGAAGTTATCAATTAAGCTTTGGATGGTGTATCAATCAGCCGAGTCACTACAAAGATGCAGGCGTCCTTCCTAACTCGGTTGCCAGAGAGGAAGGAAATCACTCAGGGATTTCACCATGAGGCCAATTGTGATTTTAAAACAGTTACAGGGTTTAATGTCTGTAATAGGAGAAAACTGAGGATGGATCAACAACATCGTAGGTACTCCACAATACTAACCTAAATGACAGAGTGAAAAGATGGAAGCCTGTACAGAATTAAAATACTCCAAAACATGAATCCTGTTTGCAATAGGGCACTAAAGTAATACATAAAAAAATGTGTCAAAGAAATTAACTTTTTGTCCTGAATACAAATAGTTGTTAAAGGCAAATCCAACAGTACACATCACTGAGTACCGCTCTTCATTTGTTCAAGTATGATGGTGGTTGCATCATGTTATGGGTATGCTTGTCATCGACAAGGGAATTTTTAGGATAAAAATAAACATAATAGAGCAAAAATTTAAAAATCTATGGCAATACTTGGAAATGGCTGTCTAGCAATGATCAACAACCACTTAAAAGAATAATGGGGAAATATTGTATAATCCAGGTATGCAAAGCTTTTAGAGATTTACCCAGAAAGACTCACAGCTATAATCTCTGCCAAAGCATTTTTCTTCAACTTTGACATTACAGAGTATTATGTGTGGTAATTGACAAAAAATATTAAATAAAATCAAGTTGAATCCCACTTTGTTACATAACAAAATGTGTAAAAAGTCAAGGGATGTGAATCATTTCTGAAGGCCCTGTATATAATATATGCCTTCAACTGCTCCTTGTCAATATGTTATGTACCCACAGACAATGCATGACAGTGTTTATTTGTGTTTTTAAATCCACTAGTTGTTGTCATATCTTTTTTCTAGACACAGAGTCCATCATATTCCCAACAGCATTCAGGGAGTGGTGGAGTGGCTCCTACTTTTGTCAAGGTAATACAGGATACATCTTTACCCCCATCTGGTGACTGAATATGGAACTGAAGCATGGATTTGTCTGGTTTGGAAATAAAGGTTGAGTCAAAAGTTGAGCTGGACTTGGCCCTACATACATTTTATGAAGGTTTTTTCCTACCTACATCAGAACTGTGAACAGAGTTATGATCATTGTCATTCAACACATGGATTGACACCTGCTCTAGTTCCTTATGATTACATAGGCATATGACATAGCTTTCCAGTCAGATGATGAGAAAGGCCATTGCCTTAATTGCTGTCAGAGGTTAAAAAAAAAATTATATATATATATGTATATATTTCAAAAGTGTTCTTGTCAGTTTGTTAATGATTGTGCCCTAAACATCTGGGCACATGCTGTATGTGTAGAGGGCTGTATGTGTAGAGGGCTGTATGTGTAGAGGGCTGTATGTGTAGAGTGCTGTATGTGTAGAGGGCTGTATGTGTAGAGGGCTGTATGTGTAGAGTGCTGTATGTGTAGAGGGCTGTATGTGTAGAGGGCTGTATGTGTAGAGGGCTGTATGTGTAGAGNGTATGTGTAGAGGGCTGTATGTGTAGAGGGCTGTATGTGTAGAGGGCTGTATGTGTAGAGGGCTGTATGTGTAGAGGGCTGTATGTGTAGAGGGCGAGGTGAGGAGAGAGGTTAAGAGAGGAGGGAGGAGGGGCTTGGTGGTGGTGGTGTGTGTGTCCGCAGCCACCCAGTCACTTTGATCCAGTTCTCTTTGTGTCCAGTGTCTCCACGACGTCAGCACGGTCAAGGGTCAGTTGGTGGTTCTAGAGTGCCGTATTCGTGGGACGCCACCACTGCAGGTTCTGTGGTATCGTGAGGAAGAGCAGATAGTGGACTCTGCTGACTTCCGCATCCTCCGAAAGAGTGAGTGGCAGAGTGCATGGTGGCTCCATCGGTGATGGGAAATACACACAGACCAAAAATTGCTTTTGACCCAATGGCTACACACTGGTTGAATCAACGGTGTTTCCACGTCATTTCAATGAAATTACATTGAACCAACAGGAATATACATTGAATTGATGTCTGTGCCCAGTGGGGAGGCACTAAATAGAAATTATCTCTAAACGTTCTCCTTCTTTTTCAGAGGCTACTTCTGCATCAGTGCCAGGTGAGTGGGAAACATACCAAAGGCCCACTGTTGGCTATTGTTGAAGGGCACATTTACCAGTGTCTCCCATTATTATAACATTAACATGATACATTGGTGCTGGTATTGGTGTGCCATTCTCATGTGTCCCCTCCTCTCCTTCCTCCATAGAGGAGCTGTGTACCCTTGTCATCACCGAGGCCTTCCCAGAGGATTCTGGGGTGTTCAAATGTATTGCTGGGAATCAGTTCGGAACTGTATCATGCAACGCCATACTGGAGGTGTACATTGGTGAGCAGAGACTAGTTACAGAACTGGTCAGACGCGCAAGACTACTTTTGTGCTTTTACTCAGTTTTCTTCATCGCTCTAATCTACATTTAATCCTGAAAAACATTCTGACAATGTGATGTCTCTGTCCAGACCTGGAAGAGCAGATGGAGAATGAGCAACCCATGGATGAGCAGCCCTTGGAGTCTACCAGGCTGGAACATGATGAAGTCCCCTCTTTACTACAAGACGTAGCCGCGATTCCCCCTCCAGAGTGGCCCGAGAGCCCAGTCTGCGAGATTGACCCCCCACTGGAAGAACAGTGAGTTCAACTATTTTAGGCAAAAACCCTAAAATGGAAAGATGAGGGGCCAGTATGCTGCTGTGGGACAGTATTTATGTATCAAAATACCTATCCATACGTAAAAGTAAACTTTGTAGAAATGATCACATAGGTAATCTATGAAATCGCAGGGATGCAGAGGTCAGAAAAATATTTCCCTACTGTCAATTCGATTCAACTGCCACAAGAGGGGGCTATTGCTTGTTTTGAAGTTGCAGGTAGGCTGCTATAGTTTGAAAGGTTTTATGATCTAATTCTCAGTGTCCGTTCATTAATTACGGTAAGAGAGTACCGAATTAAGATAGGTACTACAGCGCTGCTGATTGTTTGGTTTGTAGATGTGTTTAATTATCATCTGATTGTAATAACAGGGAGGGGCGTATTTAGCCTATTTGTCTTCAATTTTGATTGGAAACAAATGCAAGGAACACATTTTATTCCATGTTATTAAATTACACTATTATAAGTGCTTGTGTGTAGGCTAGAGAGGCACACCGAATAGGGGCGACTGTGACATGTAAAATTAAAATAAAGGCAGGTCAGGTTATGGTGTCGTAAATTAGGGGTAGCAGCACAGCCGCGCTCTGAAATCAGCTGAGAGTCGCGTGCACGTTATTCTGCATATTTGACGTGGGTGTACACAATCTATACAGACCTTTTGCTCTCCGACTCATATCAGAAACATTCAACTCTCTGTAGTTCAGCCTATATTGAAGTTGAAATATTGAGATCTTTAATCTAGTACCTTTTATCCAGGTAAGCTTAATGTATTATTGTTGGATTTTTAAAATTTTGTGTCACTCAATTGGTGATAAATTTGTCACAGGTGCAACTGATTATAAAAGTTTGTCCAATTTTGTTTTTCTATTTAAATATGTGTGTGTATGTGTAAAACCTTGTAATATGCACTGGTAATTTTCTAAATGGGTAAATGCAAATTACCTTTTTAATTGGATGTTACAGTATTCACATTTCTGCATGACTTATCAGTGACTCACTCAGTGAGTTGGTTAAATTGTGTATTTGAAGGGCTGTGCTGTGTAGTGTCAAAGTGAGATCTCTGTAGAAGGCTAAAGTGTAATAGAGCTCTGTAGAGACCCCAATCATTGTCTATAATTTAAGTGTGCATACCAAAGCTAGCCCAAGATATACACTTCATTAAGGAGCCTAATGTTACCGTTATTCAAAAAGACCTCATACACTACTTTACTAAAAGTATATGGACACCTGCTCGTTGAACATCTCATTCCAAGATCATGGGCAGTAATATGGATTTGCGCCCNCTGCTATAGCAGCCTCCACTCTTCTAGGAAGGCTTTCCACTAGATGTAGGAACATTGCTGCAGGGACTTGCTTCCATTTAGCCACAAGCATTAGTGAGGTTGGGCGATTAGGCCTGGCTCACAGTCGGTGTTCCAATTCATCCCAAAGGTATTCGATGGGGTTGAGGTCAGGGATCTGTGCAGACTAGTGAAGTTCTTCCACACCGATCTCGACAAACCATTTCTGTACGGACCTTGCTTTGTACATGGGGGCATTGTCATGCTGAAACAGGAACAGGCCTTCCCCAAACTGTTGCCACAAAGTTGAAAGCGCAGAATCGTCTAGAATGTCAATGTATGCTGTAGCTTAAGATTTGCTTTCACTGGAATTTAGGGGGCTATGGTCCCATTCTGTGTGCTTGTGTGGCATACCACTTTGCAGCTGAGCCACTGTTGCTCCTTGATGTTTTCACCTCACAATAACAGCACTTCGAGTTGAGCCGGGCAGCTTTACCATGGCAAAACGTTTATGAACTGACTTGTTGGAAAGGTGGTGTCCTATGACTGTGCCACGTTGAAAGTCACTGAACTATTCAGTAAGGCCATTATACTGCCAATGTTTGTCGATGGCGATTGCATGGCTGTGTGCTCGATTTTATACACCTGTCAGTACGGGTGTGGCTGAAATAGCAAAATTCACTAGTTTGTTTCCACATACTTTTGTGTGTGTCTATATAGTGTGGTATTTTCGGAGGTAGACTGGTTCTGGCCGCCAAATACTCTATCTGAACATACAGTTGAAGTCGGGAAGTTTACATACACTTAGGTTGGAGTCATTTAAAACGTGTTTTTCAACCACTCCACAAATGTCTTGTTAACAAACTATAGTTTTGGCAAGTCGGTTGGGATATCTACTTTGTGCATGACAGAAGTAATTTTTCCAACAATTGTTTACAGACAGATTATTTCACTTATATTTCACTGTATCACAATTCCAGTGAGTCAGAAGTTTACATTCACTAAGTTCACTGTACCTTTAAACAGCTTGGAAAATTTCATTACATGATATCATGGCTTTAGAAGCTTCTGATAGGCTAATTGACATCATTTGAGTCAATTAGAGGTGTAGCTGTGGATGTATTTCAAGGCCTACCTTCAAACTCAGTGCCTCTTTGCTTGACATCATGGGAAAATGAAAAGAAATCAGCCAAGACCTCAGAAAAACAATTGTAGACCTCCACAAGTCTAGTTCATCCTTGGGAGCAATTTCCAAACGCCTTAAGGTACCACGTTCATCTGTACAAACAATAGTACGCAAGTATAAACACCATGGGACCACGCAGCCGTCATACCGCTCAGGAAGGATACGCGTTCTGTCTCCTAGAGAGGAATGTACTTAGGTGCGAAAAGCGCAAATCAATCCCAGAGCAACAGCAAAGGACCTTGTGAAGATGCTGGAGGAAACGGGTACAAAAGTATCTATATCCACAGTAAAACGAGTCCTATATCGACATAACCCGAAAGGCCACTCGGCAAGGAAGAAGCCACTGCTCCAAACTGCCATAAAAAAGCCAGACTACGGTTTGCAACTGCACATGGCGACAAAGATCGTACTTTTTGGAGAAATGTCTGATGAAACAAAAATAGAACTGTTTGGCCATAATGACCATCGTTATGTTTGGAGGAAAAAGGGGGAGGCTTGCAAGCCAAAGAACACCATCCCAACCTTGAAGCACAGGGGTCGCAGCATCATGTTGTGGAGGTGCTTTGCTGCAGGAGGGACTGGTACTCTTCACAAAAAAGATGGCATCATGAGGACAGAAGATTATGTGGATATATTGAAGCAACATCTCAAGACATCAGTCAGGAAGTTAAAGCTTGGTTGCAAATGGGTCTTCCAAAAGGACAATGACCCCAAGCATACTTCCAAAGTTGTGGCAAAATAGCTTAAGGACAACAAAGTCAAGGTATTGGAGTGGCCAGCACAAAGCCCTGACCTCAATCCCATAGATAGAACATTTGTGGGCAGAACTGCAAGCAAGGAGGCCTACAAACCTGACTCAGCTACACCAGCTCTGTCAGGAGGAATGGGCCAAAATTCACCCAACTTATTGTGGGAAGCTTGTGGAAGGCTACCTGACACGTTCGACCCAAGTTAAACAATTTGAAGGCAATACACTCAATTAGTATTTGGTAGCATGTAAACTTCTGACCCACTGGGAATGTGATGAAAGAAATAAAAGCTGAAATAAATCATTCTCTCTCCTATTATTCTGACATTTCACATTCTTAAAATAAAGTGTTGATCCTAACTGACCTAAAACGGGGAATTTTTACTAGGATTAAATGTCAGGAATTGTGAATTTATTTAAATGTATTTGGCTAAGGTGTATGTAAACTTCTGACTTCAACTGTGTATCGATTCTCAATTGTGATACGATTCTAGAAACAGAAAGCCCTTTATTTTCATATCACATCAAAATAATTTCACAAATGCAAAATACACACTTACTGTACACCATTTTAACCTGCTTTATCACTGTTGCAGCTGACAGTATTTTTCAGTGACATGTTTCTGGCAGCCTTCCTTTACAGTGTTCAGAGTATGCTAGATAGCTAATTAGCACAGGTGGTACCTCTGTCTTCCGTCTGTCTTCGGTAAATACGCACTGTAACTTGGAGATATGGCTGTGTGTGAACACTAACCCTATAAAGGCGTATGAATTTACCATGCCATTTTTTGAAAATTGTTTATTTCTGATATGAAATTAGGTCCTTATGCTTCCTCCTAATTTCTAGCAAAGGGTACATGGTGATAGTGTGTTAGTGGTGGTGTAAATCCCCAAATATACTTTGACTCTTCCTGTCCTACCATGGAATCAACATAACTCTCACTCTTTCCTTTAATGATTCCCTTCAAAATGAAAATAATTTGAATGTCAGTGGGGGAGATCCCTTTTTCGACGAGGGAAAACTGGATGCTTTCCAGGCAGTCACACAAAGCTCTGAAAGGACCAGCGCACTCAATAGCATCTCTCTATTTACCAGTGTCCCCTTTCTGTTGGATCACAGTCATACCATTCCAATGTTCCCAAAGGGGAGGGAGGGCTTGTTCAGTTGGAACTATTTGAGTTTCAGATAGATCATGTTTAGTCCCCGGAGCCAGTAAGACTCCTTATTCTACAAGACAGACAGTCATCTGATTATGAATTTCTTTCTGGATTGTTTTTAGCATTGTGAGAAGAAATGTTGTAGTATGGTTTAGGATTTGAAATGCTCGTCACAGTATTGGACGAGGGTGTCGGTGTTCGCTGTAAAAGAACTGCACCTGCCAGCTAATGTCAGTACAGCACTACAGGCTCCTGATTTAGCCCCTCAAACTTGAATAGCAACATGTCCACTACTCTCTTGTAGGTCATGTGGACAGTGTTTGTGTTCAATACATTTTTCCTTTGAGTGTGTAAGGCAAGCCAAAACATACAGAACATTGAACTTTTCATGGGGAATTTACTCTGATTATTTACTATGCAAAAAGGGGCACTTAAAATGCATGATCCACCTAAAAGGCTGTGCGTGGGTATAACAATTTTACTGTAGTAAGAAATGTTGTTTCTATGGTCCCCATTTATCCTGTTAATTTGCATTACTCAAGTTAAGTTACCAAAGTGTTTCTCCTTGCAGGTCTCTAGAGCCTGAGCTACAGCCACCTAGTAAAACCCTAGAGGAGCCGTTCAGTCCAAGTGAAAAGAGTATCCACTGCTCAGAGGGTCAGAGGTCACCTGAAGCCCGCACGCCCACCCCGCCGGCCTTAAAAATAAAAACGACCCCCAAACTGTTCACTCCCAGCAAGCCCAGCTTCCAGAGCTCAGGAGACTCTAGAGGCTGCAGTATGAGCAGCAGTGTGGCTGACCTTCCTACCTTCACCCCCAGCCTCTTTGCCCCCAGTGCCTTCAACTATGCACGGCCACGCCAGTTTATCCAGTCCCAGCCGGCCTTCCAGGTCCCCAGCTATGATGTAGCCCAGGCTCTGCCTCAGTCCAATGGGAACAGCAGCAAGGCCTCTCCCTCCTCCTCCAATCTGAGCTCCCCCATTTCCACTCCTGCATTCTCACAGCCGCCGGTGTTTCCCCATGACCCTCCCGCCGCCGCTGCCCAGCCCGTGTCCCCCTCCCGCGCCCCCATGCGCTCCACTATCACACTCACCCCGAGGGTCCCCAGTGCTAACACCAGTGTCAGTGTCCCAGCCCCATCTGAGCCCAAGTCCCAGTCCTCTTCAGCTGCCTTCCTCTGCTCTGTCCTGCCCTCTCAGTCCACCCCACAGTACAAGCCTGCACCCATGTCCATTCCCCAGCCTCCATCACCAGCTCGCTCCTCACACTCCCCCAACCCTCCCAGCCCCCTGCCCAAGCCCCACTTTGATGCCCCCCTGCACATGGCTCTCCCTACTCACAGCCTGCCTATGAGTGGGTCTCCCCACTCCCAAACTCCCACCACCGTTTCCATGCCACAGCCCTCCTTTCCTCCTCCCTCATGCGTGTCTCTGCCTCCTAGCTACAGAGGGACCCCAAACATGTGAGTTGCTATATTTTCAAACGGTAAATAAAATGCCTGAGTCTTAGCTAGTATGTTATAGCAATTCACCATACACTGAATATACAAAACATTACGAACACCTTCCTAATGTTGAGTTGCACCCCCCACCCTTGCCCTCAGAACAGCCTCAATTCGTCGGGGCCTTGACTCAACAAGGTGTCGAAAGCGTTCCACAGGGATGCTGGCCCATGTTGACTCCAATGCTTCCCATAGTTGTCAAGTTGATTGGATGTCCTTAGGGTGGTGGACCATTGTTGATACAGATTGGAAACTGTTGAGTGTGGAAAAACCCAGCAGCTTTGCAGTTCTTGACACAAACTACCATACCCGTTCAAAGGCACTTAAATATTTTGTCTTGCCCATTCACCAGTCCATGTCTCAAGGCTTAACAGACTTAACCTGTCTCCTCCCCTTAATCTACACTGATTTTTAAGTGGATTTAACAAGTGACATCAATAAGGGTCAGTCTGTCATGGAAAGAGCAAGTGTTCTTAATGTTTTGTATACTCAGTGTAAATTATGATTTTAACATTAATGGTTGATTAATATTCTGTCTGGCTTACCCTCTCCAGCCTTCCCAAGCTGATCCTGAAGAAGGCTCCTGTCCCTCAGCCAGTGTCCCACAACTCGGATGAGCAGATCCAGGGTTCCAAGGACGCGCTGATCCAAGATCTGGAGAAGAAGCTACGCACCAAAGAAGCCCGCAGGAGAAACAGCCAGGTATCCATTAAAACAAACTAGCCCGGAGTCAGTGGGCAGTGAAGTGTTTGTAATTTGTGTGGATATACTGCATGTATGTGGATAGGGTAATGTATGATGTGATTCAGTGTCAAGACAATGTTATAATCTAAGTGTTGTCTTATTTAATGTGGTTAGGGAATAAACTAAGTACTTTTCGACAACCTGCTTGTTTACTCCACTACCACATGAATGCTGTACAAGAAAACGTGTGGTTCCCTTCCTGATTTGAACCCATACAGCATACATCATCAGACTATTTGATATCACAATGTGGCAACTATGAAAGAGGGAAATATGGATTCGTAACTTATCATCCTCTCGTAGTATTCCTGTATTAATTAAAGTCAAGGACATATAATATCCTTGACGCCACGTGCATCAAGCGGGATTCTCAACTTTGAATAGATATTTCAGTAGGACCCAACTTCCAATTACTAGAAGCTTCAGTGGAATCCCGGGGACTTAGTTAACCAGTGTACTATGATCAACACAAGGCAGCTGTTGTGTTGAAGTAGACCCAATAACATTGGAGGCTGCTCTATGGACAGACATGCTTACACAGCCGATCCCAATTCACTTTCTACCTTATCCATAACCCTTTGACGTTTGCAGATCTGAAAGGTCTGAATAGGTATAGCAGTTCAGTGGTGGGGCATCCACCATATTGCTGCCAATGAGTAAGTTGGGACCATAGACTTAGATGGACAACTCATCTTTGTATCTGTCCCATTGTGGCGTCTGTGAGAGCACAGGCAGCGCCATTGAAGCCATCTCCATTTTGAAGTAGTACATTTTCTTCTACTACTTCTGAGTTGGTAAAAAAAACTCAGTGTGCATTTGGACACCTGGAGTGTGTTTGAACAGGTATAAAACTAAGGTTGGAAATTTTACTGCCACCTGCAGTTATGGAATGTTTTCTCATATGTATAATTCATCGGCTGATCCCTCCTGATGACCTGGATGGAATTATTTGATCCTTCCTTAACCCATAGGAAGTCCCACCTAGTTGAGTACCTCAAAATGGTGAAAGTCCTCAAGTGCGCTGCCCATGCTAAAACAGGCTTTTGGGCACTAGAGTTGTATATGACTGCAGTATACTGGCTCAGCATTGGCTGGTTTACGGGTACTATACAGTATATGGTGTAACCGGTGGAATTTGAACCCAGGTCTCCCATGGGAGAAATCAAGGTCTTGACCTTTTCAGAGCAAGAGGAAATTCCTTTTTGGGCCGTCATTGATTTTGAAGTCTTAGGCGGGGCTACCTCATTACATGACGACTAGCAACCATGACCGACTCATGTCCGCAACACTGGCTGGCTATTGGCTGGTTTACTGGTCCTATATAGTATACTGGCTCACCATTGGCTCGTTTAATGGTACTAGTATACTGGCTGACTATAGCCTGGTTTCCTGTTTGTCCCCTGACAGAAGTTGTCCTATGAGGAGCGCATGGCTCGACGGTTGCTGGGTCCAGATAACGCTGCCTCTGTCTTTGACTTTGAGAATTCCTCCGACTCACAACTCGACCAGGTATAATCTAAGTTATTTTAGGAAGTACAATAGACTTAACTTTTTCATTTCAAGGATCCATACTTTTGTCATGCTACTGTGTGTCTTTTGATGTTCTACT
Source organism: Salvelinus sp. IW2-2015 (assembly GCF_002910315.2). Classification (NCBI taxonomy): domain Eukaryota; kingdom Metazoa; phylum Chordata; class Actinopteri; order Salmoniformes; family Salmonidae; genus Salvelinus; species Salvelinus sp. IW2-2015. The sequence goes on from NC_036845.1 coordinate 25,616,083, forward strand.
AATACAGATCACAAGTTTCTCAGGCTTGGAGACGTTACTAATACTATGTGGGGTTTAGATGGGATGTTCCCGGTATTATGTGTGACTAGTCCCCTGACATTGTAGATCAGCCCTCAATCCTTCTCACACAATGGGGCTGGGCTCCGGCTCTGTCCTCATCAGTCACAGGAGAACTGCACAGCCCTCTTCCAAGAATGCAGCTAGAAATAGCAGGTGTGAAGACTATGTGCCATAGCAGCATTCTCCCAGGGATATGTAGTGTAGGATGCCAGAAAGAGACCACACACACAACAGTACAACACGTGTGCCCACACAACGGTACAACACGTGTGCCCACAGCACTATTCCCCCATCTGGCCACCCCTATATTCCTAGGCATAGTGTCATGTACTTTGAAATATTTAGCAAGTCTGGTTATTCAAGAGGTTGTGTTAAAGTAATGCCTTTTCAGGAGATGTAGTCTTGAACATAGACCACCTTTATGGGTGAACTTGAGTGTTGGCTAGTGTAGAGGCAGTGATGAATCCCTCTCTATATACAGTATGTGAATGCTTTTACACAGGTCCATGGCAAAAATGTTATTCCCAAATCTCTCTGTCCTCTCTTGCAGCCAGGATCACCAGAGGGACGTAACACTGGAGGAATATGGTAAATGTCACCCACAGTCGGCAAAAGCATGTATATACATTTATAATGCTTTAACATTTGAGTAATTTGGCAGACATGCTTACCCAGAGCGACTTACAATAGTGCATTTATCTTAAAGGAGCAGTTCACTATTGTACATCTTGACGTTAGATGGTTCCTCACACTGACAGTAGTCTATGGGCTGGGAGAAACTGTCTACCCCCTCTCCTCAACTGAACCACTGATTAGTATTCTTTAAACCGCCACTACAAACTTCAGCTAACCTTATTTTATTTAAACATGCCCCCATCAATTCGATAGATTGTTAGCTTGTGTTGGCTAGGGTTAGCTGAAGTTTGTCGTGGATGTTTAAAGAGCTGAACCATTGATTAATTTATTTTGTCCCATAGACTACATTCAGGGTGAGGAACTGTCTAATATCAAGTTGTAAAATAGTGAACTACTCCTTTAAGATATCTCAGTTATTTATTTAAAATACTTATTTAAGAGGTAAGGTTTCAGACCTTTTCTGAAGATGGACAGGGACTCCACTGTCCTGACTTCAGGAGGATGCTTATTCCACCATTGGTGTGTCAGGACAGAGAAGTGCTTTGACTGGGCTGAGCGGTAGCTTCCCTCCTGTAGGGGTGGGAGGGCAAAGAGAGCAGAGGTGGCAGAAAAGAGTGCTTGGGTTGGGGTATTGGGTTTGAGAATAGCCTGAATGTGAGGAGGGGGGAGTTCCCCCTAGCTGCTCCATAGGCAAGCACCAGGGTCTTCAGATGATGTGAGCTTTGACTGGAAGCCAGTGTAGTGTGTGGAGGACCGGGGTGACCTGGGAGAACTTGGGAAGGTTGAACACCAAAAGAGTTTTGCTCATACTGCATATAAATACCGCATATACACAATGAAGCAGTAGATGAGGAGACCAGAAAGAGAAGAGTGCTCCACGTGAGGGTGAAGGCATGTGCGAATGAGACCTGAGGCTTAGGGCTGGGTGGCGGGTTGTCGGATCCAGGTTGAGTTTCCTGGCGCAGCCGTGTGTTTGTGTGCTGTTTCCACTGCCTACCACGGGCTCCGGTTCCCCCCGGCCATGCTGTAAGCGGGACAATAATAGACTATGAACTGAGTGAGCTGACATGTCTCCCAGTCTCTACGGCTATGATGTCTTCCTTACTGATGTTTTCTGGGATTGCTTTGTCTTCCCATTATGATGCACAGTTGGAAGGTGAAGGGCACCTGCTGTGTTACTTGAAGTGAGATGGTTTAGGATCCATGTGTGGACTTTTTGGCCATTTTGTTTATGTTAATGGGGTTTTCTGAACCATGGGACAGCATGAATGGAGATGCAGCATTTGATGTTATGAATTAGTTCAATTTGCTCTTTGAATCTGAAAAGATGAGAAGAGTGAGCTCTCTTGACTGCATGAGAACTCAATCATTCAAAGTCAGCCATCAAAGGCGCAGTTATGAAAGCTCCTCTGTTCCTACCCCCTCCCTCTTCTGCTCTCACTTTCTCCTCACTCCTTTCTCCTCTCTCTTTCTTTCCTCTAGGGGAAAACACCATTCTGGTACTGATGGCAAYGAGGGCTCGGCCATCCAGGAGAAATGCTATGCCCCACGTTTCATCCAGGTCCCCAAGGACCTTACAGTGGAGGAGGGCAGGTTCTGCAGGATCGATTTCAAGGTACAGCACTGGACACGCTGTAATCAGTTTAGTCATGAATGTTGATGAAATGCATTATATGTAGCTAGMATTCAACATTTTTAGAGCTGGGATCTATTTCCTAGGTAGGAACTTATTGATGAGGTATCTTCTGTAAAGACCTCGTTAAACTTTGACACGGACTCACGCAACAATGTATTTAAGTGTAATGCAATTAAAGCCTCTGGAGTCCAAACATGAAASCCAATATCACCCAATATCACATCTGGACAGAATAACCAGGTTGTGAAAAGCTACCCTGTACTCTCCTCCCCCCTCATCCACTTCCTCCTCTGAGCAATCACAACCCCCAATCAGGGTCCCTGCACTAAGCCCTCCATAAACCCCTAGTAGTCCACACTCCAGTCCACACACTCCCTGGGTCCCTCGCTGCTCAAGGCTGTGTCCAGGGTCATATATTTATTAGTACACACTGTAGCAAAACATTTTGCAACAAAAATTGTTTCCATCTTCTTCTGTTTGATGTTGAACGAATGCACCCCTGGCTGTGTCCTCAGGTGGGAGGTCTGCCCACCCCAGATGTGACCTGGTATCTCGACGGGAAGGCCATCCGCCCGGACGACTACCACAAGATGCTGGTGTGTGAGAAGGGCATGCACTCCTTCATCATTGAGATTGTGACTGTGCATCATGCCGGTGTCTACGAGTGTATGGCCAGAAACCGCGCTGGGGAGAACCACTTCTACATAAAACTGGAGGTTATCGGTAAGAGCTGTTTTTGATTACTGTATTCTGTCAAATAATCTCCCATTTCCCATCGCTTARCATTGATGCGCTAACACTGCTTTACCCCCTCTCCTCTTCAGCCCAGGAGATGCTTCGCCCCCCCACTTTTGTCCAGAAGATGCTGAACTCTCGTGCCCTGGAGGGGGACACAGTGAGGTTAGAGTGTAAGGTGGCTGCCTCCCCTCCACCAAAGCTCTTCTGGAAGAAGGACAAAGACATGCTGCGCATTGACCCCACCAGGATGAGGTTGATGGACCTTCAATTCCAAGTTTGAATCCTCTCAGAAGGAGAAATGCTCACAGTAGAGATTGTAATTTCTGACAGTTAGCTGCCTTGAATCTAGCTGAAATGTGTTTGTTAATTTTGCTAGTTAAGGTGAACCTCTGTTAGCTTTAAGTGAGAGGTGCTGTTGATTCCATAAGAGAGTAACCCCAAGCATGATGTGTCTTCCAGCCTTTACCAGGATGGTACTGGAAGTCAGTGCCTGCTCATTGAGAGGCTGGTCAAATCTGATGCAGGCTGGTACACCCTGTCTGCCATCAACGAGGCCGGCATGTCCACCTGCAATGCCAGACTGGACGTAGGAAGTAAGTGGACCGTTTGTGCGTGTGTGGGTCTGTGCTTATCACACAAGTGTTTAGTTAAGAGATCCAATTGGCTCATCTCTGTCCGTTACCCATTACTGTATGTAAATGTTTCAAGACTTAAACTCAAAAACACAACTGACTGCTGTGCCAGTCAACCTCTTGTGGCCCTTCACAGCTATTAGTGTGCTGACATCTGCAATAGTGGGACAAAGGCAGGGATTACCGCGCTGTTTACATCAGAGACAGACAACGCTGTAACCTCGCACTCAGAATGTCCGCTATGACAGGACATTGAAATGGCATACTACACTACTGTACTATAAACAGTGGTGGGAAAAGTACCCAATTGTCATACTTGAGTAAAAATAAAGATAATAGAAAATGAAAAGTGAGTCACCCAGTAAAATACTACTTGTGTAAGTCAAAAAATATTTGGTTTTAAATATACTTAATTATCAAAATTAAATGTAATCGCTAAAATATAATTAAGTATCAAAAGTTGAAGTGTAAATCATTTCTAATTCCTTATATTATTAAGCAAACCAGACGGCACAATTTTCTTTCTTTTAAAAAAATGTACGGATAGCAAGGGGCACACTCCAACACTCATATCTTTTACAAATTAAGCATTTGTGTTTAGTGATTCCACCAGATCAGAGGCAGTAGGGATGACCAGAGATGTACTCTTGATAAATGTGTGAATTGGACCATTTTCCTGTCCTGCTAAGCATTCAAAATATAACGAGTACTTTTGGGTGTCAAGGAAAATGTATGAAGTAAAAAGTACATTATTTTCATTAGGAATGTAGTGAAGTAAAAGTTGTCAAACATAAATGGTAAAGTATAGATACCCCAAAAAGCTACTTAGGTAAAAATACTTTAAAGTACTACTTAATTACCAGTGTTGTGTAAAAACGTATGTACTGTAGCAGCAAGGGGAAATTGTCTCTTACTCAATATTTGTAGTACTTTCTGCTGTTACGATGGACGGGCAAATTTCCTGTAATTTCTCCCGTCGTCCTGCAAATACAGTAGTTGCCATGGCGGTGCAAGTTGTAAAGGCTGATAGAAACCCATAACAGATGTATCATTACAAGGCTAGGACAATGAGGGGCTGCTGTATTATATTCCTCCTCGATCACATAACATGCCATCTGGTATGCGGACCGAGAGCGGCCGTATTGACTTTTAACTCTATTCAGCCTAGCTAGCTGAAGAAGTAGTCTGAAATTTATCGGTCAGAGAGAGGGCATATACTTGCTCTATCCTCTCAGTGCAGGGTTACTAAATGGAAAAACTGACTCTTCTTTGCTCATATGATTCTCATCGTGATGATGTCAGGCCCCAACTGTGCAGCAGAATTTAGCTGGACACTCTGCTGGCCACAAGGAAAGCTGGTCTTTCGACTCCCAAGGTTAACCTGTAATTGGAGATGGTGCTTAATACAGCAATGCTGGCAGAGAGGGCTACGACGCCAGTCTCACAGCACAGGCATGCCTCAATGGCTCTTGTACAAACCTTAATACTGGAGCAGTTTATCTTTGGAGATCTTTTTAGGAAAATCTCTTAGGATAGCAGCACATTCCTCCTTCTGTAGATGAAGAGGTCCAAACATGATTTCAAATTCCTTATATTAGGCAAACCAGACAGTACAATTTTCATGTTTTTAAAATAATAGGTTGGTAATATTTGACATTGACTGGCTTTATTTTCATTTTGTTTTATTACCTGGCTCAAATGCAACATTTCCATTATTATTGCATTAGAGGTTCAAAAGGAGCCTGTTCTGAATATATCTTGATCTTTGTATTCCATTCTGTTCACTCTTCTGTCTCCAGCTCGCACCAACAAGCCTGCCCCCCCTACAGGCAAGCATTTTAAAATCCCCCTCAGCCATCTCCCCGTTCTGACTCCAGACCCCACCCCCCAGCACACGGCCCCCCTGTACGAGAGCGAGGAGCTCTAGACAAAACTACACCAGGAGTGTAATAATCGTGGATGTGTGTTGTGCTCATTATACCTGCCTGTGTCCTACCACTGAGGCTGTCCTGTTGTCTGTGTCTTGGGGAGGAAAGCAATTGAGGTTTTGAGGAAGCGGKTAGATGGACTCTCACATTTTGCGCAGTCTCAATCCAGGACACCTCAAAAGACCCCGCATTTGTCAAATGCACTTTAGTTTGAGCCCTTCTGGTTTTGTGTCAAGGGCATGCTGGTCAGATGCGGGTTTCCCAACCGCACATCCTCTTAGTGTGGTGTAGCCTTCCTGGCCGGTGCACTTGACTTGGCACAGACCTTTGTCAAATGCTGTCCTGTGGTTTGCTGTTCTAGTGGATAGAGAATGAATCATGTATCGTCTCCAGACATGTAACTATCTTCGGTCCTTCACGAAAGCATCGTTTTTATGACGGCTGCTTCAAGTGAGAATGTGTGTCGGTGATATTTCTGTTTTTTAAAGGTCAAATGGTTTCATTATATAAGCTATTTATTGGACAATATCTTCTAAATGTAAATGGTTGCCGTAACACCCAAATTTACCACAACCTCAAGGTCTGATCCTGACCATAGAAAAACATTTTGAACAGTGTATGATGTGAAATTGAATGTATGTGTAATAAAGTTTTCATGACCTAATTACAGGTGGTTATTTCACTTTGAAAATAAGATATCAAATTGAGTTCATATACACTGAATAAAAACAAACTATGTAAAGACATGTTTCATGAGCTGAAATAACAGCCCAGAAATGTTGCATATACACAAAAAGCTTATTTCTCACATTTGTTTACATCCATGTTAGTGAGCATTTCTCCTTTGCCTACTGTCAGGTGGCTGGATTAAGAAGCTGATTAAACATGATAATTACACAGGTGCTCCTTGTGCTGGGGACAATAAAAGGCCACTCTAAAATGTGCAGCTTTGTCACAACACAATGCCACAGATGTCAAGTTCAGGGCATGTGCAATTGGCATGCTGACTACAGGAATGTCCACCAGAGCTGTGGCCAAATAATTGACTGTTAATTTCTCTACCATAAGCCTCCGTTTTAGAGAATTTGACAGTACATCCAACCGGCCTCACAAACGCAGACCACGTAACTACGCCAGCCACATCCACATCTGCCTTCGCCTGTGGGATCAACTGAGACCAGCCACTCAGACAGCTGATGAAACTGGGTTTGCACAACCGAAGAATTTTGGCACAAACTGTTACCTGTCTCAGTGAAGCTCATCTGCGTGCTCGTCGGCCACACTAGGTTCGTAACCGACTCCAGTGGCAAATGTTCACCTCCTTTGTACACTGGAGAAGTCTGCTCTTCACAGCTGAATCCCAGTTTCAAGTCTACCAGGTAGATGGCAGACAGTGTATATGGCATTGTGGGTGACATGTCAATGTTGTGAACAGTGCCCCATGGTGGCAGAGGAGTTATATGGGCAGGCATAAGCTACGGACAATGAACACCATGGCAATTTGACTGCACAGAGATACAGTGACGAGATCCTGCGGCCCATTGTCATGCCGTTCATCTGCCGCCATCACCTCATGTTTCAGCATAATTCACAGCAAGGATCTGAAAATGTCCCAGTTCTTCCATGACTTGCATATTCAAACATGTCACCCATTGAGTATGTTTGGAATGCTCTGGATCGGGGTACGACAACGTGTTCCAATTACCGCCAATATCCAGCAACTTCGATCAGCCATTGAAGAGCGGGACAACATTCCACAGGTCACAATCAACCTGATCAACTCTTTGCAAAGATGTCGCGGTGCATGAGGCAAGTGGTCACACCAGATACCGACTGGTTTTCTGATCCACGCCCCTACCTTAAGGTATGTGACAAACGGATGCATATCTGTATTCTCAGCCATGTGAACTCCATAGATTAGGGCCATTTTAATTTTTCAATTGACTGGTTTCCTTATGAACTAACTCAGTAAAATCTTAAACTGCATTTACATTTTCCAGTGTAGACAACTTATTTGTGAAGCATTGTAGCCATTAAGTTTTGTAATTTATTTTGTATATAAAAAAAATAATACAATTTCATCAAAACATTTGAAACACTTGATATTCAAAGGACGGACCTCTGTGATCCCAATGTGTGAAGTGAAAAACTGGCAATATAAGACTGACACAGGTCCCCTCGACACAGCATCTAGCAACAGGAAGTCAACCCTCACTGGACCGTTAACCTGACAACCTTTTAGGACGAAGACTCTTCTATCCTGTTCTGATGAAAAAGGCCCAGACATTTAAAACAATAAGAGACGACATAACGTTTCAGTACATGAATGTGTATTGGGCTCCTCTTGGCCGTCTTCTTCAGGTGAGTCAGAAGGTGACTGACTCCGTAACTGTTGAGGAAGTGCTTGGCAATAGAACTGCTCAGGATGATGTACTCGACATACTCATTCACACATAGTAAAAAATAAAAAGGAATTCATGGTGGTAGTCTCTCGCTTTAAGTACAGTCAGGTCCATGAGATGGCTATGGTTAAATCACCCAGTTCTTGGGGAAGAGTAATCATGGTGTCCACTTTCCTTAGACTGCAGCCTTGAGACTATGGTTTCCCAATCAGTTCAGAGGGAAAAGTCTGACATCTGAGCCCTCAGATCTCCACGTCGCTCTCCTTGTCGTTGTCATGGTCACCATCATAGAACTCATTGGCTGCCTCCGGCCTGTAAAGAGAACATAAGCCGTTTAGTTCCAGAATGTTCAAACACCATACAATTCACAGTTCACACAGATACTACATGCAGTTAGACCAAAACGGGTCACATTGATTCTATTACTAATATGTTCCTGTGTGTCACAAAGCTGACTATGAGTGTATTCACCTGGAATAGTTGTCCTCTGAGCCCCTCTCATCTGGGTCTCCCTCGTCAGTACGCTCGTAGCTCAGGATGTCAGAGGGCACGTCGTGGATCTGGACACTGGGGGCGTGGTTCAACATCTTCAAGTTCTCAAAGACCGTCGAACGTATTTGCTCCAGGTACTAAACAAACAGGAGGAAAATAAATCACTTAAACTGGAGAGAATCATTTTCATGGTCACACATATTCAATAGTTTGAATCCTTGTTGAAAACATTATGTAGACTGTGTTTCAGGAATACAAAAAAAAACAAGAGGGAGAGAGCATGCAGTGCATTCTCAAACTTACCTGTCTTGAATTCTGGTTCTCTATCCTGGTGCTCACGTCTGGGTGGAGTGTGAAGTCTGGAGCAAAATACTCAAAGTACTCTGGAGGGATGAGAAAGAAAAATATCACATTTTTTAAAAAGTGCTTTTTTACTGAACAAAAATATAAACGCAACATGCAACAATTTTTATGATTTTACTGAGTTACAGCTCATATGGAAATCAGTCAATTGGAAAAATTACATTTGGCCCTAATCTAAGGATTTCACATGACTGGGAATACAGATATGCATCTGTTGGTCACAGACACCTTAAAAAATGGGGGGGCGTGGATCAGAAAACCAAGCAGTATCTGGTGTGACTACCATTTGCCAGATGCAGCGCGACATCGCCTTCACATAAGAGTTGATCAGGCTGATTGTGGYCTGTGGAATGTTCTCCCACTCTTCAATGGCTGTGCGAAGAAGCGGGAACTGGAACACGTTGTTGTACACGTCAATCCAGAACATTCCAAACATGCTCAATGGGTGACAGATCTGGCGAGCATGCAGGTTTTCAGCTTTGAGGAATTGTGTACAGATCTTTGCGACATGGGGCTGTGCATTATCATGCTGAAACCTGAGGTGATGGCAGCATATGAATGGCATGACAACGTGCCTCAGGATCTCGTCACGGTATCTCTGTGCATTCAAATTGCCATCGATAAAATGCAATTGTGTTTATTGTCCGTAGCGTATGCCTGCCCATACCATAACTCCACCATGGGGCACTCTGTTCACAACGTTGACATCAGCAAACCGCTCGCCCACACTCTGCCATACACACTCTGCCATCTGCCCGGTACAGTTAACTGGGATTCCTGCGTGCCAGTGGCCATCGAAGGTGAACATTTGCCCACTGAAGTCAGTTACAATGCCGAACTGCAGTCAGGTCAAGATCCTGGTGAGGACGACGACCACGCAGATGAGCTTCCCTGAGACCGTTTGACAGTTTGTGCAGACCCACAGTTTCATCAGCTGTCCGGATAGCTGGTCTCAGACAATCCTGCAGGTGAAGAAGCCGGATGTGACGGTCCTGTGCTGACGTGATTACACGTGGTCTGCAGTTATGAGGCCGGGTTGGCCGTACTGCCAAAAGCTCTAAAACGATGTTGATGTGGCTTTTGGTAAAGAAATGAACCTTTTATTCAAATCAAATTTTATTTGTCACATGCGCCGAATACAACAGGTGTAATCCTTACAGTGAAATGCTTTCTTACAAGCCCTTAACCAACAATGCTTGGTCTTTTTTTAAATTCCTTAAGTAAAAATAGAAAATAAATCATATAATTAAACAGCAGTAAACAGCAGTAAAATAACAAGCGAGGCAATATACAGGGGGTACTGGTACAGAGTCGATGTGCGGGGGCACTGGTAGCAGCAGCGTAAAAGAGGGGTCTGGGTAGCCCTTTGATTAGCTGTTCAGGAGTCTTATGGCTTGGGGGTAGAAGCTGTTAAGAAGCCTTTTGGACCTTGACTTGGCACTCCGGTACCGCTTGCCTTGCGGTAGCAGAGAGAACAGTCTACGACTAGGGTGGCTGGAGTCGTTGACAATTTTTAGGACCTTCCTCTGACACCACCTGGTATAGAGATCCTGGATGGCAGGAAGCTTGGCCCCAGTGATGTACTGGGCCGTACGCACTACCCTCTGTAGTGCCTTGAGGTTGGAGGCCGAGCAGTTGCCATACCAGGCAGTGATGCAACCAGTCAGGATGCTCTCGATGGTGCCGCTGTAGAACCTTTTGAGGATCTGAGGACCCATGCCAAATCTTTTCAGTCTCCTGAGGGGTTATAGGCTTTGTCGTGCCCTCTTCACGACTGCAAGTGTGTTTGGACCATGACAGTTTGTTGGTGATGTGGACACCAAGGAACTTGAAGCTCTCAACCCAACCTGTTTCACTACAGTCCCGTCGATGAGAATTGGGGCGTGCTCGGTCCTCCTTTTCCTGTAGTCCTTCGTCTTTATCACGTTGAGAGAGAGGTTGTTGTCCTGGCACCACACGACCGGGTCTCTGACCTCCCTATAGGCTGTCTCATCATTGTCGGTGATCAGGACTACCACTGTTGTGTCATCGCCAAACTTGATAATGGTGTTGAGTCGTGCCTGGCAACTTTCTTTTATTTAACCTTTATTTAACCAGGTAGGCTAGTTGAGAACAAGTTCTCATTTACAACTGCGACCTGGCCAAGTTAAAGCAAACAGTGCGACACAAACAACAGCACAGAGTTACACATGGAATAAACAAGCGTACAGTCAATAACACAATAGAAAAAAAGAGTCTATATACAGTGTGTGCAAATGGCATGAGGGAAGGCAATAAATAGGCCATAGTAGAAAAGTAATTACAATTTAGCAGATTAACACTGGAGTGATAGATGAGCAGATGATGATGTGCAAGTAGTGAAACTGGTGTGCAAAAGAGCAGAAAAGTAAATAAAAACAATATGTAGATGAGGTAGGTAGATTGGGTGGGTAGATTGGGTGTTTAAAGTTAGTGAGGGAAATGTAAGTCTCCAGCTTCAGCGATTTTTGCAATTCGTTCCAGTCACTGGCAGCGGAGAACTATAAGGAAAGGCGGCCAAAGGAGGTGTTGGCTTTGGGGATGACCAGTGAGATATACCTGCTGGAGCGCGTGCTACGGGCGGGTGTTATTGTGACCAGTGAGCTGAGATAAGGCGGAGCTTTACCTAGCATAGATTTATAGATGACCTGGAGCCAGTGGGTCTGGCGACGAATATGTAGCGATGGCCAGCCGACTAGAGCATACAGGTCGCAGTGGTGGGTGGTATRAGGGGCTTTGTTAACAAAACGGATGGCACTGTGATAGACTGCATCCAGTTTGCTGAGTAGAGTGTGAGCCATGACCAGCCTTTCAAAGAACTTAATGGCTACAGACGTGAGTGCTATGGGTCGGTAGTCATTTAGGCAGGTTACCTTAGTGTTCTTTGGCACAGGGACTATGGTGGTCGGCTTGAAACATGTTGGTATTACAGACTGTCAGGGACAGGTTGAAAATGTCAGTGAAGACACTTGTCAGTTGGTCAGTGCATGCTCGGAGTACACGTCCTGGTAATCCATCTGGCCCCGCGGCCTTGTAAATGTTGACCTGTTTAAAGGACTTATTTACATCGGCTATGGAGAGCGTGATCACACAGTCGTCCGGAAACAGCTGGTGCTCTCATGATTGTTTCAGTGTTACTTGCCTCAAAATTCAAAAGGTACTCGCACATCTGAGCAATCTTATTTGCAGGTGCATGGCAACAATTGAACAAGCCCGGAAGCAACAGAGGGCTCCACGAAAGAAAAKAAACGATGCAGGAGAGGCAAGCGGTCGAAGAGGAGACCAGAAACAGAGGCCGTGGACACGGAGCTACAGCAGGACGCGGTAATTAACCTCTCCAAAAAAGACCTTACTGACGCTCAAGTCTCAGTCTTATCTAAGAGCCTCTCTTTTGTACCTACATGTACAGATAAACCATTCGTTACAAAAGTAGATCTGTTTAAATTCTTTCGCAAGATTAAACTTAAGCATGTGTTTTCGCAAAACACTGATTCGGGCCTAGTAACACATCAAAGACCTGGTACCCATTTTAAGCCCAAAAGCAAATTCTGTCCCATGGTTAACAACTCCTCGATTAATACCTATTGTAGGTTAGTCGAACAAGAAGCYATGTCAGTATATACGAGACAAACAAACCACATTCAGAAGAATCTCACTAGAACAGAAGAACTGGCACTCAATGAATTAATGAAAGATTCATATTTGGTTATAAAACCTGCTGACAAGGGGGGTGCTGTGGTTGTTTTAGACTATGAAAAATATAAAGAAGAAATTCAGAAACAACTCAGCAATGAACGTTTCTATAGAAAACTGGGTGTTGATCCCACACAGGTGTTCCAAAGGGATATATGCTCTAATATGGAGCAAGCCCTATTAAACMACCTTATCTCAAAACCTGAATATGAATATCTTTGCTGCAAATGTGCCATACGTCCATGCTTATACATTTGACMGAAATTACACAAACCTAAAACACAACAAGGCAACTATCCAGGCAGACCAGTGGTTGCAGGAATAGGCTCAATGCTAGAGCCATTGTCGAACTTTGTAGACTMTTTTATTAAATCTCATRTGCAATCATTGCCATCATATGTAAAAGACTCTATAGACTTCATAAACAAGATCTCACCAATAACGGGTTTAAAAGAAGACTGTATTTTGGTCACATTAGATGTCGAGAGTCTATATACCAGCATTCCCCATGTGGGGGGGCTGGCAGCACTAGCACACTATTTGGGAGAGAGATACTAATGAATATCCACCAACAAACTTCATTCTAGAGCTGGCTGAATATGTTTTGACGTATAACTATTTCAGGTTTGATGATGAATACTACCTCCAAACGAATGGTACATCGATGGGCTCTACATTTGCTCTGAGCTATGCTAACCTCTATATGGGTCGTTTTGTTAATAATGAAAACGAGAATCCATTTTTGAATAAAGTCCTGAAGTGGTATCGATATATTGACGACATTTTTTGTATATGGGAAGGAACTGAAGAAGAACTGTCAGATTTTATGGCACTACTCAATGACATTGACCCTAATCTCAAATTCACTATTGAACGTGACACTCAACGTGTTCATTATCTCGATATGTGGATTGAGAAATCAAATGGAACCCTGTTTACAACTCTGTATAGAAAAGAAACGGACAGAAATACTMTATTACAGGGTGACAGCTTCCACMCTGAGCCATTAAAAAGAGGACTTCCAAGAAGCMATTTTTTTAGACTGCGCCGTATATGCAACTCCACAGAGGATTATCTAGAAAAARSMRSSGRRRWKSSSMWTRRGKTTYYWARAARRRGSYWWTYSKYMMMAWKKKKKGRWKRARSYYMWYAWTTKGSMWTKGGRAAAAMWMSRGRWKRAMYKSYWMMAAAAAAGACCCGCTAAAGCTAAAGAACACKCCGTAATGTTCACAACTACATATACTTTGAACTCGCGAAAAGTGGGAGGTGTGGTCAAGAAACACTGGCATATTTTATCATCGGACCCAGYTTTGCCGGSTGAATTTAAATATCCACCACTTATTGTGTATAGGAGAGGTCGCAATTTACGCGATAAATTGGTTCATGCCAACTGCCAGCCACAAAAGAAAATCAGCCAAGCTCTTTTACGCCCTCTACCAAATGGTAGCTATAAATGCAGAGGATGCGCACAGTGCAACAATATGATGAAGTGTGAATATTTCTGCCACCCACACACAGGAAAACGGTTCCAAATAAATGACATTATTACGTGTTCCACCACCCATGTTATTTACATTATTAAATGTCCATGTGGGCTCTGTTATGTCGGTAAAACCACCCGCTCTCTCAAACAGAGAATTAGTGAACATAAAAGTTAAATCAGGAGAAACGACAGGGATTATCCAGTCGCTGTACATTTCAATGACCTGAAGCATGACATTTCCACCTTTAGATTTTGTGGCATAGTGAAAGTTAAGATATCAGACAGGGGAGGGGATATTAATAATACTCTGAGTAAAAGAGAATGTTTTGGGATTTTCACCCTCCAGACATTATTTCCTAAAGGACTTAATGATGAAATGCCTATGTATGTTATCTTGTGAATTTGAACATGAAATATGTGTCTATTGTAGATCACTCTGACGTTTTTCGTACGATGTACCCAATGACTAATGAAAACTTGCTATGTTCTCATTGAGGTTTTACAGACGTGTTCAATACGCCTTATTTATACACTTTTGTAATATTTATGAAATGCATATTGTTATATTTGGTAGCACTTATTTGTTTTTCCTTTTCCTCCAACCCCCTTCGATGTGTAGAACGGATGTGGGTGGGGCCAGGTCTACATAAGGGTGCAAAAAAAAATGTMAATCACAAAAGCTCTGACGAAGGCCGCGAGGCCGATACGTAAGCTTATTAAATATTAGTGTTACTTGCCTCGAAGCGAGCATAGAAGTAATTTAGCTCATCTGGTAGGTTTGTGTCACTGGGCAGCTCTCGGCTGTGCTTCCCTTTGTAGTCTGTAATAGTTTGCAAGCCCTGCCACATCCGACGAGCGTCRGAGCAGGTGTAGTACGATTCAATCTTAGTCCTGTATTGACACTTTTCCTGTTTGATGGTTCGTCGGAGGGCATTGCGGGATTTCTTATAAGCTTCCGGGTTAGAGTCCCACTCCTTGAAAGCGGCAGCTCTAGCCTTCAGCTCATTCCAGATGTTGCCTGTAATCCATGGCTTCTAGTTGGTGTATGTGCGTACGGTCACTGTGGGGACGATGTCATCGATGTACTTATTGATGAAGCCAGTGACTGATGTGGTGTAGTCCTCAATGCCATCGGAAGAATCCCGGAACATATTCCAGTCTGTGCTAGCAAAACAGTCCTGTGGCTTAGCATCTGCTTCATCTGACCACTTTCTTATTGACCGAGTCACTGGTGCTTCCTGCTTTAGTTTAAGCTTGTCAGAAGGAATCAGGAGAATAGAATTATGGTCAGATTTGCCAAATGGAGGGTGAGGGAGAGCTTTGTACGCGTCTCTGTGTGTGTGTGTAGTAAAGGTGGTCTAGAGTTTTTTCCCCAGGGTGAGTAATTGCTGCCCTGATATCAAGAAGCTCTTTTTGGTCATAAGTCACAGTGGCAGAAAAATTATGTACAAGTTACAAATAATGCAAAAAAACATACACAATAGCACAATTGGTTACGGGATCGTAAAACGGCAGCCATCTCCTTCGGCACTATTATTATTATTATTATCCCCCAACACAAGGTTCACCTGTGTAATGATAATGCTATTTAATCAGCTTCTTGATATGCCACATGGATGGATTATCTTGGCAAAGGAGAAATGCTTTGGGTTGTAAACAAATTTGTGTACAACATTTGAGAAATAAGATTTTTGTGCATATGGACATTTTCTGGAATCTATTTATTTCAGCTCATGAAGCATGGGACCAACACTTTACATTTTGCGTTTATATTTTTGATCAGTGTACATCATATTATGTCAATATAATATCAAACCAATGTACAAAAAGCTTGCTCACTTACCACTATAGGGCAGCTCATCACTAATTGGCTCATCGACTAGGAGGGAGGTCTCATAGGTCCTAGAATGGAGCAACAGAGTCTTTAGTGGTTCCATATACACTGTGAGACCATTCTCTCTCGGTCTCCATTAAAAACAACTGTCACCTAACCTCTACACCAGGTGTATCCAAGGTCCAGAGCTTGCTGGTTCGTTTCTACCTGATAATTAACTACACACACCTGGTGTCCCAGGTTTAAAATCAGTCCCTGATTAGAGGGGAACAATGGAAAAAAGGCAGTGAAACTGGCTTCGAGGTCCAGAGTTCTACACTATAGTTCAGTTACAGCAATCAAATAAATGAGTACTCACCAGCATCTGGCCACATTGCGTACTGTGTACCCTCCTCCTCCCAGCACCAGCAGGGGAATCCTGAAGCTCTTTACAAACTCCACACATTCCCTATAGGAAAATGAAGTACCCTGGGTATGAGAGTTTACCATATCCTGGCTCCTGTGTAAATTGGTRAGGTATTTTCTGTAATCACTTAAATGTGCCCTCCTACCAGTAGGTTGCAGTATATCCTCATATTATAGAGTACATTGACTTCCATCCATCCACCGAACCTGAATCCTTATCACTACAAAGACACTTACCCATGGCCTCGTATACTGAGGTTGAAGCATCCTAGTCGGTCACAGCCCAGAGAGTCAGCCCCACACTATCAATGGCAAGAGGTGCATGTATGAGTCCCATATTCAATACCACAATCCATGCCACTCATGCGAAAACACAAATGATGATCTCTGGCTGCCAAATGCTCACCTGAAGAACGATACAGGTTGGCTGGTAGAAGTCCACCACTTGCTTAATGACTGGCTGAAAGAGTTGCCTGTAGCCTAAGAAACAAAGTGCTATAATGATAAGGTATTGGACAAAATGAAGAGAATTCATCCTTTCAAGCATTCTTGCCAATTATGCAATGTTTTGCTCAATTGATCCCCTATCAAAAATCAGGAAACATCTGTTGTTGGTTATTATCCAGTATACTATCAGACCCTTTGTAACACATTTTAACACTCATCAGAGAGATGTTAATAGTTTAGACGTCAGGCAGCATAACACATATCTGATGAAAGCACTCCCCAGAGACATCTCACTGGCCTGAGTCTAATAGCATTATCAGACTGGATCGCCAGAGAGCCACCCTGAGTGGGGGATCCAGAAAGGACACTACTCACTCTGGTCATCGATCCCATCGCGGAGAGGCACGTTCAGGCAGTAGTAACGGCCGCTCTCAGCCCCCACCTCATACATGTCACCTATGGGACAAAACATACAAACACAATTTGTTTAKCAAAGAATAGGCTCATTAAGGGGGCTTTCACACCATATTGGTTTGGAGCAGTTTTCCCGAACTTTGCCGTGTTTTCCCCCTTATTTGGACTGGTGTGAACAGTATCCACACTAAACAATGCACTATGGTTCGCTCAAAAAGGGTGGTCTCAGTCCATATCTATATGTACCGTGGTGCGGTTCGCTGCAGGTGAGATCACAGTCCGGACCAAACACAGGAAAAGAACCAGAGGCATGCATTATTACTGGTTGTTTGACTGCGAGCATTTGATAAAATGCACAGTACTATAACTTGATCACTCTGAAACATTCTGTGAGTAGCGGCGCATTTATGAACACATCTGATGCAGATTAGGGGAGATGGGGGGCTATACCGGGGATATAGGCTATTGAATAGCTTATTCACGTTGCACTTAGAGTAGTTATTGCACCGTTTCCACATGTCGTTGGAAGACCAAAGCGAAAGTAATATGACGTTTGGGACGCACAAGTTATGCTTCTGGATAATCATAAATGGATTTAACGTGAGCATTTTCGCCAACAAAACAAATGACTTGCATGAACATGTGATTTTGTTCAGGCATTTTAGTTTGTTTGACATTTGGCAATGTGAAACCAACCGGACCAAATGAAAAAAAATACCAATAAACAAACTGATTCGAACTATAGCTCAGACCTGTGTTTGCCCTAAGACACCTCTATTGCCCCATAGAGATATTCAATGATTTAGTCATTAAGACAAACTGTCTCTCTATTTCTCAATGAGTATTCTCACTGATTTATAACAGACACTCATATGGCTTGTCTTACCTGTGCCTGGGAAAAAGTAGTTCCCATACTTGTGGAAGGACACAGTCATAACCCGATCAGTCAGGTAAAAGGCTTCCTGCACCCCATCGCCATGGTGAATGTCAATGTCTATGTAGAGCACACGTGGGTGGTATCTAAAGATACATTTACTTTATTAGTTGTCAGTGATCCTTAGAGGGACATGAACCCAGAAACAGAGGGAAAAAAACAATATTTAGGAAATAGTCAAATACAAAGACTGTAAGGGTGCTTTACTCTTACTTCAAAAGCTCCAGTATACTGATGACAATGTCATTCACATAGCAAAATCCAGAGGCCTAAAAACAAAAACGAGTGAAATCATGACATCATAAAGAGCTGTACATAGGCATATTAAAAGATGACCAGAGGCCGTAATAAATTGTAAAAAAAAATTGTCAAGAAACAAATGCATGTCGCATAATTCTTACCTCAAATTTTTTAGCATGATGAAGACCCCCAGCCCAGTTGATGGCAATATCACATATCTGCAAAACAATGGCCCCGATCAATACTCAAATCACAAAGCCTGGTCGACTATTTACCTGGCTCTGTAAATTGCTGAATTACTTGCTTGGCCTAAATAAATATAGCTTACCAGTAGATAGAATACATTTATAACATAGTCCTGACATGACAAAAAAAGAAGCTGAGCTTACCGTTTTCCCTAAAACAAACTGACCTTCACAGTGGTACAACATGGTGTGTGTGTGTGTGCGCGCGCGTGCACATACCTTGTGGTTTAGCTGTGTTGCTCCCTGTAGTGACGCTCCGGTATACCTGGAGCAGAACTCAAACAGGCCCGGGAATACAGGGCTGACAGAGGACACATGCATTACCACACAGATATATGTGTACGTCAAACAGATATTGATAACAAGTTGCACATTACAGTGAGCATAATATTACATCAACAACAGTCTGTATTATGACACATTATGTATTTCACAGTGTTGCATTGTCCTCAAGTCACACATGAATCCAAATTTACACCAGGTTAGCAATGTAGGCTAATACATTATAGAACCCTCAAACTCAACTCTGGACCTCGAAGCCAGTTCCACTGGGTTTTTTCATTCTTCCCCTCTAATCGGGGACTGATTTAGACCTGGGACACCAGGTGGGTGCAATTAATTAGCATGTAGAACAGAAAACTCCTTGGCTCCAGACCTCATAGGGGAAGAGTTGAATACCCCTGTTATAAAATATAGATAAGACATTCTCACCAGTCATCCCCCACATTGAAGGTGTTGAGACTCTTTGTGAAGCCCTGCATATTGTTGGGGCTGACCTTCTGAAGAAAGTCAATGTAATCTTCTGAGTGAAATCGGCACATGTCATGTTGGGAGGCTTTGTATGGTTTGAAAACCTATAAAACAAGGACCAGTCAATACATGAACATGGTGTCAAGAAGGACATGAAAGAGTCTGGTTTCATCTGGTACTTTTCAGCATGTTTAACATCAGCAGGACTTACCTGCATCTTTTTGTATAGGCCATAGTGCAAAACAAGGCTGTGCGTCAGAGAGAGACGATGGGGTTTCATCGGATGACCAGCACCTTGATAAAGAAAGAAAAAGCAAAAATAATGTTTGAGTTAGTGTTATTCTCTCCTATGCAGTTATCAATTTCTTCTATGCAGTTATCAATTTCTTCTATGCAGTTTTCAATTTCTTCATTTCTGTGTGGTTCTGCATGATGCTAGCTATCATTCATAACCTACCTAGCCAGGAAGAATATAGAATAAAACATCTTTACTCTTGCAAACACACGACTATTAGCTAGTAACCTTAGTTAGCGAACACGTTTCGAGTTTGCGGCGAGATCTATTGACCTGATTGCTAGAATAAATAAGAATATAATAACGTTACGATCAAATCACAAATTAAAAAGGAAATAACTGTCTTACCCTAACCTTATTTATCTAATAAACTAGCAACGTTAGCCGGCTTGCTAATATGCTATGCTTGAGTCTAGCTTTGTGTAGCCAAAATCTTACCATAATGAAAGTTCCCCACGTCCGGATCATAAAAATATGCTGTTCTGTTGGACATTGCAAATTAGCCTTATTTTTTTATACGGTTCGCTGGGTGTTTGTTACTGTAAATATATAGTTGCTTCATTTAGCAAGTAGCCACCCTTGTAAACGGCGAGTAAAACGTACGTCATTGTCCAGCGACAGTCAAAGGAGGCGGGAGTAGGGGGTCATTGCTAAAAGGGAACCCGTTTTTGGAAAATAGAGTAGCACCAAAGATTTGTATAACTAACCCAAGATAGAACACAGCCTGTCGTTTCCAATGGGAGCAAATGAATACTAGTGGGCAGAACAAGCAAGGAGCCAAGCACGAGCTAGCGAGAGCCTATTGGCGCGTTCTAGCATTTATTTGCATATTTCCGTTAGGGAACGCCTTACGCCTTGTGAAGAGCGCGTGTGCAATAACTCAATTCGCCTTCGCACTCCTACTAAACAACGCATTTTTTTTTTTACTTTGGCAAAGGGTAAAGTCTACAAAACTTGGTCCACTCTGTTCGTAACATATTTAGTTTTGGAAACACAAAACTGTATTGAGATCAAATGTGTAATCGATGAGAAAATTAGCATAACATCGGCCAAAATCCATCTCGCTCTATCTTATTTTTGTTTTTTATTATTATTTAAAAGAAATTATCGCTCTATCTTCTCCCACTGCCGGTCTCTGGGCTTCCTCTCACCACAATATTTGGTAGTAAGTGGAAACGCCAATTATATGCTTCACATTTATACATCCGGTGAAATATATGTCTCATTGTTCTATCTGTGGTACTACTGTGAGGCTCTATTCAAATCAAATTTTATTGGACACATACACGTGTTTAGCAGATGTTATTGCGGGTGTATGGAAATGCTTGTGTTACTAGCTCCAACATTGCAGTAATATCTAGCAAGTAATATCTAACCATTTCAAAACAATACACACAAATCTAAAGGAATGGAATTAAGAAAATATTTGGACGAGTAATGTTGGAGCAGTATAGACTAAAATACAGTAGAATAGAATACAGTATATACATATGAAATGAGTAATGCAAAATATGTAAACATTATTAAAGTGACAAGTGTTCCAGATTTGACTTTTTGTAGCAGGTTAGAATTTTTGAAGCAGGTTAGGATACTTAATGTAGCGGGTTAGAACAATTAGTTTAAGGTTAGGAAAACAGTTAGGGTTAGCTTAAATGCAAAATAATCAACTTTTGACATTAATTTGACAAAAGCTGGATAGCTTCTAGCCTTGACCAGGGGCAGCAGCATAGGTAGAAGGGTTCCAGCCTTTGTCAGAATTTACTTTTCATAGCAGGTTTAGGAGAATAAACGTAGCAGGTTATGAGAAATAGGTTAAGGTTAGGAAAATGGTTAGGGTTATAGTTAGCTAAAATGCAACAACAACAAAAAATCTACTTTTGATGTAAATTTAACAAAAGCTGGAATCCATCTAGAGATAGAGGACTCATCTTTGTATCTGTGTCATTAAAGCGTCTGTGACAGTGCCATTGAGGCAATCTCGATTTTAAAGAAGTACATTTTCTTAATTGGCTGATTGCTCTAAGCTCATAGGAATCCCCACCAAGTTGATTACTTTAAAATAGTGGAAGCCCTCAATGGCAATGTCCATGCTAAAACAAGTCCATGATGAGTACTCTATCTATCTCTATGACAACAGTCACTCCGATATAATGTTGTTTTTGTGGGGTCATTTGCCGAAATGCCACGTGCGTCCACTTATGTCAGTGCATTCATAACAACCTAATCATTATGAAAATTATATCAAATAAACCTCACATAGCAAATTAGCAATACCATTTTTTGTATCTCATTGACCTACGACAACAACAAAAATCTCACTACCTGGGTTTATTTTCATGGACAGATTTTGTCACGAATTATAACGTCTCACTTCGGTTCTTCCTCTGTCGAAATTTAACAGTAGGCCTTGGTCGTGTTCGAGAGCGTCAAAACTGTAATGTATCATGGGTGAATCGTATTTCACTGTTCGTTTTTCTCAAATAACCTTAGATTTTCAGTTATAAAACTGACTATTGTTTATTTTTTATATAAATATTGATGATGGGTGTACTGTTGCTTCATGCGTTGTATGTGTGTGCTTACTGTGACTGTCTCCCTGATATTGGCTACTAGGTAGCTACTATTGGCTACTAGGTAGCTACTTCCCACACCGTTGCCGGACAGTAGTGCTTGTCAAGTGGGAGCGAAGTCCACTGTGTCCCGGTGTTGTTGCCGTTCATGCCCTCCCCACTGAGTAGTAGACTGTATGTATCACAGGAGATTGGTGGCACCTTAATTGCAGAGGACGGGCATGTGGTAATGGCTGGAGAGGAATATGTGGAAAGGTACCATTCCATCTACTCCGTTCCAGCCATTATAATGAGCCGTCCTCTCCTCAGCAGCCTCCACTGGTATGTACAGTATGTATCAAGGTGACATCTAGATGGTTATCAATATTAGTTATTTATTTTGTAGGCTACTTTCCTACTTGAAATAAAACAATGTTTGAGAAAAAAATTGCCACATTAGCTACCGCTGGCGACACAATCATGATAGCCAGTAGGAAGCACTTCAAGTCGGCAGGCACAACACTGGAGCACTGGTCGCAGGCTTACTATCGACTCATAGTGCAGCCCAATCAGCCACGCAAAACGGTCTTGAGTGGCAACAAATCTGACAAATTAGCTGATTCATTCAATTTTGTTCAACTAACCATGGTGGAGTTAGCGCCTACAATAAGACGCCATTACTCCATAGCCAATGGGGGAAAAAAATAGGGGTTTTGGATAAACGCTGAAAATAAGGTCTGTGGTTAACACAGTTTTAGGACGGAGATCTTATACGTTTTGTTCTATGAGATAATCTTCAGCTAATGTCACTTTTTGTGAATTTTGAAGCATTTATGTAATCAAAACAAGCACATAAAGGCTTCATAACTGACTGATATTATCTCATAGAACAAAACGTATAAAATCTCCTAAACCTGTGTTAACCTCAGACCTTATTTTCAGTGTTTATCCCAAAACACCTTTCTTTCCCTATTCATGGCTCCCGAGTGGTGCAGGGGCCTACGGCACTGCATCTCAGTGCTAGAGGCGTCACTACAGACCCTGATTAGATTCCAGGCTATATCACAACCGGACATGATTGGGAGTTCCATAGGGCGGCGCACAATTTGCCCAGCGTCGTCCGGGTTAGAGTTTGGGCGGGGTAGGCCGTCTTTGTAAATAAGAATTTGTTCTTAACTGAGTTGCCTAGTTAAATAAAGGTTCAATGAAAAAAATTCCCCCATAGGAATGGCCGAACAAACCAGAGGTAGGCCTAACTAATTTCCGGGTTTTAGGATTACAAGCTGGCAAGATATATTCTATACCTACCTAAGGGGCCACTATTGACTGATTTTGTTGGCCTACAGAGAGCACTCTCTCTGAGGTAAATTACCTCAGACCGCTGAAGTGGTCAGGTAGTAAACGTACATAGACATTTTATCTGTGAGAGCACGGCAAGTATGGGTGCTGCAGCCCAATATGGCGACTGTAGTATGGGCAAGTGGGTGTGTCGAAAGGAGTGGGTGTATGGAAAGCGAATCAGCTAATTGGACAGATTTGATTAAACTCAAGACCATTCTGCGTGGCTGATTAGGCTGCACGATGAGTCTATAAACCAGTGAGTAGTGCACCAGTGTTGTATCAACGTGCCTGTCGACCTAAGGTGCTTTCTACTGGGGAGCTGTTTCACGGTCGTGAAGCTGGCAGTAGTTAATGTGGCCATTTTTTTACCCTCCCACAATTTTATTTAAAGTAGGATAGCAGCCTATACAATAAATAAGTAATATCGATGATTTATTTTTTTTTATTTTTTTTATTTAAACTTTATTTAACTTGGCAAGTTAGTTAAGAACAAATTCTTATTTACAATGATGGCCTACCACAAGGCAAAAGGCCTCCTGCGGGGACGGAGGCTGGGATTTAAAAAAAATTACAATAATAATAATATAGGACAAAACACACATAACGACAAGAGAGACAACACAACACTACATAAAGAGATACCTAAAACAACAACATAGCATGGCAGCACCACATGACAACACAGCATGGTAGCAACACAACATGACAACAACATGGTAGCAACACAACGTGGCAACAGCACAACATGGTAGCAGCACAAAACATGGTTCAAACATTATTGGGCACAGACAACAGCACAAAGGGCAAGAAGGTAGAGACAACAATACATCACGCAAAGCTGCCACAACTGTCAGTAAGAGTGTCCATGATTGAGTCTTTGAATGAAGAGATTGAGATAAAACTGTCCAGTTTGAGTGTTTGTTGCATCACGTTCCCATTGCTAGCTGCAGCGAACTGAAAAGACGAGCGACCCAGGGATGTGTATGCTTTGGGGACCTTTAACAGAATGTGACTGGCAGAACGGGTGTTGTATGTGGAGGATGAGGGCTGCAGTAGATATCTCAGATAGGGGGGAGTGAGGCCTAAGAGGGTTTTATAAATAAGCATCAACCAGTGGGTCTTGCAGAGATGACCAGTTTACAGAGGAGTATAGAGTGTAGTGATGTGTCCTATAAGGAGCATTGGTGGCAAATCTGATGGCCGAATGGTAAAGAACATCTAGCCGCTCGAGAGCACCCTTACCTGCCGATCTATAAATGATGTCTCTGTAATCTAGCATGGATAGGATGGTCATCTGAATCAGGGTTAGTTTGGCAGCTGGGGTGAAAGAGGAGCGATTACGATAGAGGAAACTAAGTCTACATTTAACTTTAGCCTGCAGATTTGATATGTGCTGAGAGAAGGACAGTGTACCGTCTAGCCATACTCCCAAGTACTTGTATGAGGTCACTACCTCAAGCTCTAAACCCTCAGAAGTAGTAATCCCACCTGTGGGGAGAGGGGCATTCTTCTTACCAAACCACATGACCTTTGTTTTGGATGAGTTCAGAACAAGGTTAAGGGCAGAGAAAGCTTGTTGGACACTAAGAAAGCTTTGTTGTAGAGCATTTAACACAAAATCCGGGGAAGGGCCAGCTGAGTATAAGACCGTATCATCTGCATATAAATGGATGAGATAGCTTTCTACTGCCTGAGCTATGTTGTTGATGTAAATTGAGAAGAGTGTGAGGCCTAGGATTAAGCCATTGGGTACTCCCTTGGTGACAGGCAGTGGCTGAGACAGCAGATGTTCTGACTTTATAAACTGCACTCTTTGAGAGAGTTATTTAGAAAACCAGGACATAGTCCCCACAGAGACACCAATACTCCTTAGCTGGCCCACAAGAATGGAATGGTCTACCATATCAAAAGCTTTGGCCAAGTCAATAAAAATAGCAGCACAACATTGCTTATAATCAAGGGCAATGGTGACATAATTGAGGACCTTTAAGTTTGCAGTGACACATCCATAACCTGAGCAGAAACCAGATTGCATACCAGAGAGAATAATATAGACATCAAGAAAGCCAGTCAGTTGATTATTGACAAGTTTTTCTAAAACTTTTGATAAACAGGGCAAAATAGAAATTGACATATAACAGTTAGGATCAGCTTGATCTCCCCCTTTAAATAAAGGACGAACCGTGGCTGCCTTCCAAGCAATCGGAACCTCCCCAGAGAGGAGAGACAGGTTAAAAAGGTCAGAGATAGGCTTGGCGATGATAGGGGAAGCAACCTTAAAGAAGAAAGTGTCTAAACTATCTGACCCAGATGTTTTTTGGGGGTCACGTTTAAGGAGCTCATTTAGCATTTCGGACTCAGTGACTGCCAGCAGGGAGAAACTTTGTAGCGGGGCAGGGGAAAAAGAGGGAGGAGCATCGGGGCTCGTCTCATTAGAAGGGGTGGAAGATGAGGAAATGTTGGATGGGCAAGGAGGCATGGCAAATCAAATAGTCAAATAGGAATCCTGACTTAATGAAGTGGTGATTAAAGAGCTCAGCCATGTGCTTCTTGTCAGTAACAACCACATCATCAACAATAAGGGTCAATGCTCAGCTGTGAGGAGGGTTTATTCTCCAGGTCTTTAACCATTTTCCAGAACTTCTTGGGGTTAGACCCACAGAGAGAGAACTGCTCCTTAAAGTAACTAACTTTGACCTTCCGGATAGCCTGAGTGAATTTATTTCTCATTTGTGAACGAGAGCTAGTCAGCCTGAGTATGCGTGTGCCGAGCATTTCACCAAATGCAAATCTTTTTTTTATTTTTTATTTTATTTTTCAATATTTTTTTCTTTATTTTTTTAAAAAATTGTACCCCCTTTTCTCCCCCAATTTCCGTGGTATCCAATCGCTAGTAATTACTATCTTGTCTCATCRCTACAACTCCCGTACGGGCTCGGGAGAGACGAAGGTCGAAAGCCATGCACAACCCAACCAAGCCGCACTGCTTCTTAACACAGCGCGCCTCCAACCCGGAAGCCAGCTGCACCAATGTGTCGGAGGAAACACCGTGCACCTGGCCCCCTCGGTTAGCGCGCACTGCGCCCGGCCCGCCACAGGAGTCGCTGGAGCGCGATGAGACAAGGATATCCCTACCGGCCAAACCCTCCCTAACCCGGACGACGCTAGGCCAATTGTGCGTCGCCCCACAGACCTCCCGGTCGCGGCCGGCTGCGACAGAGCCTGGGCGCGAACCCAGAGACTCTGGTGGCGCACGATGCAGTGCCCTAGACCACTGCGCCACCCGGGAGGCCCACCAAATGCAATTCTTGAGGTGGAGTAACTCTGCAAGATCACGGTCGAACCAGGGGCTGAACCTGTTTTTAATTCTAATTTTCTTTATGGGGGCATGTTTGTTAATAACAATACCACTGAAAATATAAAAAAAGAAGGTCCAAGCTTCGACAGAGGGGATCAAGCTGATTCGATACCATTTTACAGAGGGCAGTTCATGAAGGAAGGCTTGCTCATTAAAGTTTTTTAGCAAGTGTCTATGACAAATCAGGACTTGTTATTTCACTGAGCAGCCATTATGAACACAGGCTGTTAAACAGTGATCACTAAGGTCATTACAGAAAACACCCGACTGATACCTATCAGGATTATTTGTGGGGATAACATCGAGAGTCGCCTTTTCTGGGTGTTTGGAGTCATACCTTGTGGGATTGGTAATAATCTGAGAGATTTAGGGAGTCCCATTGCTTTACGACTTGGTCAGGTGGTTTAAGTATGTCCCAGTTTAGGTCACCTAGCAGGACAAATTCAGACTTAGTGAAAGGGACCAGGAGAGTGCCTAGGGGTAGGTAGGGTACAGGCTGGTGCTGATGGAGGACGATAGCACCCAGCAACAGTAAACAAAGAGCTATTTGAAAGTTTAATGCTTAAAACCAGAAAATCAAATTGTTTGGGGACAGACTTGTTGGAGACAGCCAAGCACTGAAGGTGATCCTTGATAAAGATTGCCACTCCCCCACCTTTGGAAGATCTGTCTTGCAGAAAAAGGTTATAACCAGAAAGGTTAACATCAGTATTCAAAACACTCTTCCTTAACCACGTCTCAGTAATGACCAACACATCTGTATTGGAAATGTGAACCCACACTTTCAATTATCCGTTTTTGGTAATAAGCTTCTAGTGTTAACTTGCGGAAAACCCAAGCTTTTACGAGAGCAGAAATCAGTGAAGCAGATATCAGAGCACAATTCAGAATTGAGGCTAGCAACAGTAGATGGGCCAGGGTGTACATGCACATTTCCAGATATCATCAACAGTAATGCAATCAAGGCACGGCAGAGGACAGGGAGAGATCTGTAGTGTTGATTTATGACGTTTGAATGTGCGTTAGATGGCAACAAGATCATATTGTACAGCAATTTCATCAGGTAACATGAATACAAAGCCGGCGAGAGGTGGTTAGAATAGGATGGGAGGCCAAAAGTCAGTGTAGCCAATAGAGAGTCAGAGTCCCGAGTGTGGGAACAAACAGTCTGTTGTGATTGTGTGGGTCATTTGTAGAAATGGAATTAGAGGGATTGTCCTTCTGCTACTTCAAAATGGTGAAAGTCCTCAATGGCGCTGCCCATGCTAAAACAGGATTTTGGCCACTGGAGTCCTCTATCTACCTCTATGTGTCAAGTACCTCAAAGTGAGCATTCTCAGACTTGTCTATCAACCAGAAAGCTATTGTAATGTTTTCCATTATATAAAAGTAAATTGTAATGGCGGGTAATAAATCCTATACAATCATATTTCCTAGCTATTCTAACTATGTTAATCAGTCACTAAGACTTCACCTACCTTTCTCTCTCCAAGAAGTTTATCTTAACACAAGTCTCAGCACGTGCACCTCTAAGGCGAAGACACAGGGGGCAGCTGATTGGCAGTCATATAATTTATTCAGGGATTGAAATCCCATACCAGGAATAATAACAGAGACAACTCAGGGTCTTATTAATCAACAATTCAGTTTTATTAAACATAGATAAACATATATTCATCAGTGTTATCAACCCCTTGCCTTTGGGGACATGGTAGCAGGACATAATGCAAATATACAGACTGAAAGTGGGTGGAGAGAGAGAGGGAGACTGTATATATACATAATATGACATGTGTAATATCTTTATTCTTTTGAACTTCTGTGAGTGTAATGTTTACTGTTCATTTTATTGTTTATTTCACTTTTGTATATTATCTACTTCACTTTCTTTGGCAATGTTAACATATGTTTCCCATGCCAATAAAGCCCCTTGAATTGAATTGAGAGAAAGAGAAAGTGAGATTGCTAGTTCATCGCCACTGCTGATGATAACAATTCCTCTAATTCATTTTCTACAAACGACCCACGCAATTTACCCGCACATTTTCCCAACAGTTCCCCACGAGAAAAATATACTTTCTATAATTTGACGCCGTTGACGCTCGCGGCTCGTCTGTTTTTTCTCATCACTCATCAAAGACTGTCAATTATATTGACAAGATAGTCAAGTGACCGCTCTAACAATGGAAATACATGTCCTCAAAGATGGAAGGCAGGCAGGAATGTGGCGAGATCAGGTGGGACCATTCTAGCCAATGAGAGGTCAGATCAAATCAAATCCAGCATTATTTATATAGCACATTTCAGACATGAACGCAACACAACGTGCTTCACAGGAAAAATATATAAATAAAAAATAACAGACATAAGAGGATAAAACAAAATAATAATAACAAAAACTGAAAGACTGAAAAGCACCCTAAGAAAAAGCAAAGCTAAAAAAGGTGTTTTTAAGATCTCTTTTAAATATGCCCAAAGTTTCTGACCCTCTTGGTTCTCTGGCAGGCTATTCAGGAGGCAGGGGGAATAGTAACTAAAGGCTGCCTCTCCAAGCCTCTTAGTCCTAAGCATTGTAATAGTGAAAAGGCCAAAGGACCCGAGGGACCTACTGGGTACATAACTCAAAAGCATGTCTGATAGGTATTGGGGTGCTCAATCGTGGTTTGATTTAAAAACCAATATAAGAATCTTAAAATGAATTATAAAACTCACAGGCAGCCAGTGCAAAGACTTTAAAACCAGTGTAATGTGTGCTCTCCGTCTCGGTCTTTGTCTATATGTTTTGCAGTTTACCAATGGCTTTCTTGGTTAGACCAGACAGGAGAGCATTACAGTAGTCAAGTCTGCCTCTAATAAAAGCATGTATGATTCTCTCTGTATCAGCCTGAGACAGAAATGGCCGCACCTTGATAATGTTCCTCAGGTGGTAAAAATCTATTTGGTCACATTCCTAATGTGTGATTCGAATTTGAGTTCCGAATCTAAAATGACACCTAGATTTTTTTTACCTGGTGTTTTATCTTTATTGCTTGTGAATTAAAATATGCAGACAGATTCTGTCTCTGTGCTTTGGCTCCAATAATAGGTACCTAGGTTCACCATAGCAGTTTTTAGTGCAGTGGGGAGGGATTAACAATAGATAGCATTTCTTCAGATATGCAATTAAAAACTGTTTTGAAGAAGGTGTTGGTGATAGGATCGAGAAGGCAGGTAGAAGGCTTAAGTTGTGATATCACTTTCCTGAGTATGTCTGTGTCAACCAGGGAAAATAACTTCATAGTGCCTTTGCGTGATAGACTGGGGCACATATCATCAAACTTCTCATCGGGTCTTGATTGACTGATACCCAGCCACATGTTTGCTATCTTATCTCTGAAATATGCAGTAAACTCATCACATTTAGATTGCAAGGAAAGTTCATATAGGTTTGCGAGGGTAGGATTTATCAAGTCATCAATGGTTGAGAAGAGCACTCTCGAATGATTCTGATTATTAGTGATCAAGTCAGAAAAATTTGTCCGTATGGCATTTCTAATTGCCATGTTATATATGCCAAGTTGGTCTCTCGGAATATCATAATGGGCCTGCAACTTTGACTGTATGTGAGGTAGGCCTAAATAGACCTACCTCACATACAGTAGCCTATATCTTCTGGTTATCCAAATGTTTCCCCCTTTAATGTGGATAATGCAAGGTGCTGACAAAACTCATGTTTGATATCACTTTGGTTTAATCATGCCATGTGTGAACCTGTCCAGCTATTATTTTGTTCTAAGAGGGTGTTCTTCAAGTACCAACATCTAATTTTAGTTAACCCTCATTTGTGTAGTTTGTAGTTTTAACAGGACTACTATAATAATCGTTTAAATTACTTAATAGTTAGCCTAGATTAATTGGACCAATTGGATGAATTGTACAAATATAACAGTCCAAAAATCTGGCCTCAAAATAGAAAAACACGGGTTATTTTCCCTTTAAATAATAATTTTCCCTTTAAATAACGAATCTCTTCCCCTCGGTTTACTCCAGAGCAGCTCTCGTTCAGTCAGAAGACAACAAGCGCACCTCAAAAGACTTACTACAGGAGACCACACACCTATGGGGATAGCAACCACATTTACTACGGGTTCCTAATGTTTCAGAAAGAACGTGAGTAGGGCTCGTTAAATAATGATCAAGGGGAATGTTTTATTATAGGTTGTCGATGGGCGGGTGGGATGTTCAAATCAGCAAGCGAACCTGGGGAGCGTATGATGCAGCAAATGAATCGCGACTATGTTGTTATGCTCAGCGATATATACAGTAGTACTATGCAATTATATTATTAGAATTAATAGATATATTTGTGATTTGTCGCAGCATTGTGTCATTGATTAATTATGGAAGAGCGCCTGATTTTAGTCACGATGATGGAGCGTATCATACACTCAAGTGCATTCTCGGTCAAGTTCCGACTCAGACTAGACTCAGCAAGAATATCTGGTTTTGTCACATTTGTCATTGTCAAAATTCCACCATATGTGTGCGTGTCATACCTAAACTAKCGCATGTACAAAGCCAAGGGCAGATGTGCCATCATGGGCAACGAGGCCGGCAAAAACTTGTAAAAGATAGAGTGCACTGCGGGATGGTCATGGTCACTCTGTTCTGGGTCTTCGAGGCTACGGTTGCAGTCATGGGCCACCGCCGCTCACGGCACAATTGATTAACGGACTTCACTATTTTCGGTTAAAAGGATAGTACAAAAGTTGAACTTGAACATTCCTAAATGCTGTCTGACAAAGGATGCACTATAATCAGTGTATAAAGGTGTTCTTACTAAATAATAGTGATTAAAGTCTTTAGAAAATCTAAACAAACTTGACGTAAACTACAGTGTTAGGCTACAGTGTTTCCTTAACAAAGTGTGGAAAGATCTTAAATAGGTTAAGTATATCCATTGATCAAATAGAGTTTATGATTTTTTTCAAGGGCTCACCTTCTGTCACCTGCCTAACCAACATGCTAGTTAGTGGCCAATAGCTGTACTGACTGTCCATTGCCTGTCTTTAGTTTATAGTGAATTATGTAAGCATGTAGCTGTAGTGTTTTTTGTAATAGGATTAGTAACAGCAGGTCAGGTAGTCATCACTGAGCTCAAGGTCACTTGTGTAGCCCTAGACTTGAACTTGAACTGAGACAATTAATGTTGATGATGCAGTAATGCAAATATGGCCCTAAACACTTACCCTCCCCCAAAACATTTACTGCACAGCTGTGCATTCCTCACAGTTGAAGTTATGGTAAAGGTTATCTGAAAGGAAGTTGATATTCAAAAGGTCTTGTATGTCACTGAAGGAGTCGGAATGTGGAAACAGTCACCCATGGTGAGTAGAAGTCAGGTATATTTGATATGATACTAATCTATGAAATTCAAAATGGCCTAATTTGTAGCTAGTTTGAAATTATATGAATCTCTAGGAAATAAAAGGGGAAAACAGCAGGCATCACAAATAAACAACAGCAGGAATCACAAATAAAAATCAATGGCTCAATTGAATCACGTCTTTTTTATGCTATTCTTAAAAATGCTGCTTGACGTGTTATTAGTGCAGAGCTTGCCGTCAGTTACGGGGAAAAACACAGTATGTTGCTGCAGTGTCATCAATGTGTGTGTTCCTGATGGAGTGCATTATATTGCTGAGTCACCTCAAGATTATCTGTGCTTATGCTGATGCAGAGATATTCTGCCCCATAGTTCAGTTTGCTCGTGTCCTTTCCTGTCATTTTTTGCTGCAAATTCAATGTTTACTGCAAATTACCTCATTGTAATTCAACAGATTTACTAAGAATCTATAATCAATTGATATAAGTCTGACAGAACATGTCATCTGTATACAGGACTGGTCCTCTTGTGACAGTGGCACTATACTAGTGACAGCCTTATCAGTAAGTGGCATGATTTAGAGGGACAGATAGACTGTACATTTCACAGAAACATTAGTTGCCATACATTTCCAATTCCACCCACATATTGTAAAAATGTCAGGCTGGGAGAGTAGGCAGAAGGGAATGTACTTTTTTTTCTTTAGAGGGACACAGGAATTCTAAAGCTGCTGGGGAACTGCAATGAAGTATATGTCTGAACTGCTGGAGTGATGGGCTTTAGGTGGTTGTGTCTAGGCCCTCTGTAATAAGAGTTCACCTGAAAAACTTCCTCTGTAAGCATAAACATGAAACTTTTGAATTCACAACTTTAAAAATAACATTGCAGTACAAACATTGAGTTATTTTGCTGGCCAGGTTTTACAACCTATCAAGGACCATACAACGGAATTTGAATTAATGAGTCACTGATGAATGCCTCACTCCTTGGCCTGTGGAATTTAGCACAGTGTGTCTGTGTGTGTGTGTGTCTTGGTTAAGATGCCCAGTGAAAAAACATCCGAGGGTGTGTACCCACTGGCCCAGCTCTGCCTGCTGAGATAGATAAAGTTGGCTTTAGCCAGCGGTACGCACGGAACCTGAGGGGGGGGGGTGTATCTATTCCACACAGGAGGCTCAGATGGCCAGACAAGACCACGCACGCAGGCCCATCAATGCTGCTGAATGGATCAACAGTTGACGTCTGTTAAGTGTGGTGGGGGACCCCCTTCAAGGTTTCATCACTGACTCTACAGTACAGTACATATGTATGTGCCCATTGCCTATATAGGACTACGGTACAGATAGAGGGTGAGTGAAGACTGCTGAGAGATGACGGACCTGGAGGCATCGACAGTGGGTGAACCCCCTCCCCCATACATGATCTTCCTCCTGGTTTTCTTCTTCTTCATCACGGGCCTCCTGGGTTTCCTGGTCTGCCACCTTCTGAAGAAGAAGGGCTACCGCTGCAGGACAGGGGAGGAGGAAGATGAAGATGAGGAGGAGTGTGAGCAGAAACTGGGACCAGACAAGAATGGTAAGTATCTACCAGGGAAAACAAGGATCTGTCAGAAAGAGTTTTATATATTGGCTTTGATCTATCCATTGATGTCAGGATCAGGGATATGGCTTGAAGAAGTTAACAAGCGTCCATTATTGATTTTCTGAGGCAGATACGTATGTGTGACTTTTTTCAGAGGTGTCGGTCTTTATCCCAAGGGCCTTGGCCCTTTCCTGAACAGGAAACAGAGGAACTCTTGTACTATTTAGTTTAAGAGGATGTTATTCAGCTTGAATTAAATTAATTCCTATGTAAACATTGGACACTCACAAAGAAGTAATATTTTCMATATTAAATTACTGGGTACTTCAAAAGCCGGCCCGTTACTGGATGCTTTAGTTGAAATAAACTACCTTCAAGGAGCTGTAGAATCGGTTGATTCACACAAACAAGAAATAAGTGGTGAAAAAAATGCTTAAGGTCGACAACTTTGAGAATTTCCTTTAATAATCTCGAATGATGACGGAGCAAGCTTGGGGGCAAGCTGCTTCGTCAGACAATCTTTCATATGTTACAGATGATGAAGAAGGGGACCATCAAGACACTGTTGAACAAATCCTGAAGTGCATCATTGAAAATGAAGGTAGTAACTCAAGAAACAACACAATAGATACTAGATTTCGTCAATACCTTAGGAATTACACTTTAAAATAAATGTGTATTTTTTGTGTTCTGTTTTGCCTTCTAGCCAACATGGAAGCCTTCAAGGAGATGCTAGGAAAAAAGGATATTTGTGAACATCATGATCCTACGTATGTATAGCTAATACCAACTTTTTTTGATTTGGCTATGCTATCTATTAGTCATGTAAGTGGATTCACATTCACCTTGTCTTAAAAATATACTGAAAATAAGTACTGTTTTGATTCAGAAAATGAAGCACAGCTTGTTCAAACATTAAGCCTCTTTTAGATATAAAACATTGATTTACATGATGCTTAGTTCATCTGACTGGCATTACTCCATGGCTGTATTATCACCCTTGGTGAAAGTCTTTTAGTGTGCAGAGCTAAGGTAAACAAGCACCTTACTTCCTAAGAGCACCAACTCTCTCAAGTAATAGAGTCCTAGTTCCTTTTAGCTCTTAAACAAACCAGTCTTTATGTGGTACATAATACATATGGTTCAAATGTAGGTCTTCTGTACTCGGTGTACTATACTACTTTTTCCTCCTGCTTTAGGGTGTGGAGTTTTCAGAGAGGCCACAATAATGGGTGTACATTTCATTGTGCCTCTAGTAGTCAGACTGAGCCTGGATAAAGTGTATTGTGTGTAGCTTGTATTTTATCCTGGGACCAGATGGTAGCTTTACAGTGGGGTGCCCAGTCCCTCTGTTCCTGTGTCCCTGTAGGCAGCTGTGTATGCAGTCAGTGTCTCTTACCTTGGGCTGTCTGTCCCATGGGGCCACCTGGCTTATTGTTGCCCTGGCATCAGCAGCTCTATTATGGGATTTGATCTTTACTTCTGTGTTCTGAGGCAAAACACAAATAGTCTCTCAACATATTATGCTACAACTGTACGCCAACGAAGTGTTGCTCACGTCCATATAAAGCATTTGAGGAAGCAACAGAACAAGAGAACATCTATTCTACTCACAACAGCTCCCAACAACATGCTACTACTCACATCCATATAAATGGTATAAAGTACTTAAGTAAAAACACTAAGGTACTACTAAAGTCGTTTTTTGGGGTCTGTACTTTACTATTTATATTTTTGACAACTTTTACTTTTACTTCACTACATTCCTAAAGAAAATAATTTACTTTTTACATTTTAGACTTTTACTCAAGTAGTATTTTACTGGATGACTTTCACGTGAGTTATTTTCTATTAAGGTATCTCTACTTTTAATCAAGTATGACAATTGGATACTTTTTCCACCACTGCATATAAAGCATTCTAGGTTGAGATGATCGGGGCATTTGAGAGAAACTCCGACCCAGTGATGTGCTGTGATAATATAGCTGTGATGTGCTACTAGCGTATTAGAGAAAGGAAAACTGATTTATGCTTTTTAATTAAATCCAGGTTCTTACTTGGCACCTCTAGGTTGAGTGTTTTAGTGTTCCTGCCTGTTTGCCAAGCTAGTGCTCAGACTGATAGCAGCCTACAGGGCTGTGGCATTCGTTGGCCACCCATTCGTATTCTTCCCACACTCTCCTCTCTCAGCCAGCTACAGCACAGCTACAGACACCTCCCCAGGGACGCTGTAGTCCTGATGGGAGGGAGGTCACGGACAGAGGCGGTCAGAGTCGGGAACCAAGGGACTAATAGATCACACTAGAGATTCATATTTCACAGACAGATTCCAATAAATATGCTATAAACCGGCAGCTGCTTCTTGGAAAAGTGTCTTTGGCTTTGGATGTTTTTGCTTAGTCAGGGTTCAGTGTGTTTGAATGGAAAATACATATGACAGAGTGATTCCTTCTTTGTCTTTCCGGAAGGTTACTGCGCAAAGAGAGCCTGGGTGGTATTCCACCTCATCACCACACCGTGCACTCTGGAGCCCAGCTTGACCACAAGTCCTGCACACTCTGTGTGCAAGGGCGCACCAAGAAGGCCCGACGCCGGAGCCGTGTACCTCGGACCAATAAGCCGAGAACGCCGGGAGAGAGGAGAGAGTCCACTGTGTTCGCTGTGGGAAGGTGAGTCACACTGGACTGCCCACTGGTGTTTGACAACACAATACATTCATATTTATTTATTTAAACCTTTATTTACACTCTTAGAAAAAGTGCTCCAAAAGGTTTATTCGGCTGTCTCTATAGGAGAACCCTTTTTGGTTCCAGGTAGAACCTTTTTGGGTTCCATGTAGAACCCTCCGTGGAAAGGTTTCTACATGGAATCCAAAAGGGTTCTAGCTGGAACCAAAAAGGTTCTAGCTGGAACCAAAAAGGTTTCTTCAAAGGTGTTTCCTATGGGGACAGCCGAAAAACCATTTTAGGTTGAAGATAGCACCCTTTTGGTTCCAGGTAGAACTCTTTTGGGTTCCATGTAGAACCCCTTCCACAGAGGAGTGTAGCCAAGTATACTTAAGTATCAAAAGTATAAATAATGTAAAATTGCTTATATTAAGCAAACCAGACAGCCTCATTTTCTTGTTCTTTTAATTTACAGATAGCTAGGGGCACACTCCAACACTAAGATATAATTTTAAAACGAAACATGTGCTTAGTGAGTCCGCCAGATCAGAAACAGTAGGGATGACAGTAGGCAATTGTCCTGTCCTGCTAAGTGTTCAAATTGCTTTAAGGTGTCAGGGAAAATGTATGGAGTAAAAACTACTTTTTTTTTTTAGGAATGTAGTGAAGTAAAAGTAGTCAAAATATAAATAGTAAAGTACAGATACACCAAAAAACTACTTAAGAAAATGTATGGAGTAAAAACTACTTTTTTTTTTTAGGAATGTAGTGAAGTAAAAGTAGTCAAAATATAAATAGTAAAGTACAGATACACCAAAAAACTACTTAAGTAGTACTTTCAAGTATTTTTACTTAAGTACTTTACACCACTGAAACTACTTTCATATATACTTCATTTAAAAAAAAAAAACTGGTACCAGGCTAACTTCAGATGAGTCTTGTGAGCATCCTAGAGCAAAACAACCGACATGTACACTATATATACAAAAGTATATGGACACCCCTTCAGATGAGTGAATTTGACTATTTCAGCCACACCCGTTGCTGACAGGTGTATACAATTGAGGACACAGCCGTGCAATCTCCATAGACAAACATTGACAGTAGAATGACCTTAAGGAAGAGCTCACTGACTTTCAACATGGCACCGTCATAGGATGCCACCTTTCCAACAACTCAGTTCATCAAATTTCTGCCCTGCTAAAGCTTCCCCTGTCGACTGTAATCACTGTTATTGTGAAGTGAAAACGTCTAGGAGCAACAACGGCTCAGCCGCAAAGTGGTAGGCCACACAAGCTCACAGAACGGGACCACCAAGTGCTATTGCGCATAGCGTGTAAAAATCGTCTGTCCTCGGTTGCAACACTCACTACCGAGTTCCAAACGGCCTCTTAAACAGTGATGGAAAAAGTATCCAATTGTCATACTTGAGTAAAAGTAAACCTACCTAAATAGAAAATGACTCAAGTAAAAGTGAAAGTCATCCAGTGAAATACTACTTGAGTAAAAGTCTAAAAGTATTTTGTTTTAAATATATTTAAGTATCAAAAGTAAATGTAATTGCTATAATATACTTAAGTATCAAAATTATAACTAATTTCAAATTCCTTATATTAAGCAAACCAGACGGCACCATTAAGAAAAATTCTTACGGATAGCCACGGTCATACTCCAGCACTCAGTGCATTCAGAAAGTATTCAGACCCTTTGACTTGATGTTACAGCCTCATTCTAAAATTTATTAAATCGTTTTTTTCATCATCAATCTACACACAATACCCCATAATGACAAAGCAAATACAGTTTTCAAAGTTTTTGCAAAAAAATAAAAAAAATGAAATATCAAATGTACATAAGTATTCAGACCCTTTACTTAGTACTTTGTTGAAGCACCTTTGACAACAATTAGGGTATAACTCTACAAGCTTGGCACACCTGTATTTGGGGAGTTTCTCCCATTCTTCTCTGCAAATCCTCTCAAGCTCTGTCAGGTTGGATGGGAAGTGTCGCCGCACAGCTATTTTCAGGTCTCTACAGAGATGTTTGATCGGGTTCAAGTCCAGGCTCTGGCTGGGCCACACTCTGGCCACTCAAGGGCTTTTAGAGACTTGTCCCGAAGCCACTCCTGCGTTGTCTTGGCTGTGTGCATGGGTTGTTGTCCTGTTGGAAGGTGAACATTTGCCCCAGTCTGAGGTCCTGAGTGCTCTGGAGCAGGTTTTCACCAAGCATCTCTCAGTACTTTGCTCTGTTCATCTTTCCCTCGATCCTGAGGGAACAGGATCGTCCCCACAGCATGATGCTGTCACCACCATGCTTCACCAAAGGGATGGTGCCAGGTTTCCTCCAGACGTGATGCTTGGCATTCAGGCCAAAGAGTTCATCAAACCAGAGAAACTTGTTTCTCATGGTCTGAGAGTCCTTTAGGTGCCTTTTGGCAAATTCCAAGTGGGCTGTCATGAGCCTTTTAATGAGGAGTGGTTTTCGTCTGATCATACTACCATAAATGTCTGATTGGTGGAGTGGTGTAGAGATGGTTGTCCTTCTGGAAGGTTCTCCCATCTCCACAGAGGAACTCTGGAGTTCTGTTAGAGTGACCATCAGGTTCTTGGTCACCTCCCTGACCAAGGCCCTTCTCCCCCGATTACTTAGTTTGGCCGGGCAGCCAGCTCTAGGAAAAGTCTTGGTGGTTCCAAACTTCTTCCATTTATGAATGATGTAGGCCACTCTGTTCTTGGGGACCTTCAATGCTGCAGACATAATTTGGTACCCTTCCCCAGATCTGTGCCTCAAAACAATCCTGTTTCGGAGCTCTACGGACAATTCCTTTGACCTCATTGCTTGATTGAGGTCAAAGATACACTGTCAACTGTGGGACCATGTATAGACAGGTGTGTGCCTTTCCAAATCATGTCCAATCAATTGAATTTACCACAGGTGGACTCCAATCAAGTTGTAAAAACATCTCAAGGAGGATCAATGAAAACAGGATGCACCTAAGCTCAATTTCGAGTCTCATAGCAAAGGGTCTTATGTAAATAAGGTATTTCTGTTTAAAAATGTTAATACATTTGCAAAAAAATGTTAATACATTTCTAAAAACCTTTTGCTTTGTCATTATGAGGTATCGTGTGTACATTGATGAGGAAAAACATGTATTTAATACATTTTAGAATAATGCTGTAACTTAACAAAATATGGAAAAGGGGAAGGGGTCTGAATACTTTCCGAATGCACTGTAATTTACAAACAAATCATTTGTGTTTAGTGAGTCCATCAGATCCGGGGTTAGTAGAGATGCCAGGGATGTTCTCTTGATAAGTGCGTGAATTGGGCCATTTTCCTGTCCTGCTAAGCATTCAAATTGTAACTAGTACTTTTGGGTGTCAGGGAAAATATATGGAGTAAAAAGTACATTATTTTCCTTAGGAATGTAGTGAAGTAAAAGTTGTCAAAAATATAAATAGTAAAGTACAGATACCCCCCAAAAACGACTTAAGTAGTACTTTAAAGTAATTTTACTGCTTTGGGAGCAACGTCAGCACAATAATTGTTCATCGGGAGCTTCAGGAAATTGGTTTCCATGGCCTAGCAGCCGGACACAAGCCTAAGATCACCATGTGCAATGCCAAGTGTCGGCTGGAGTGGTGTAGAGCTCGCCGTAAAATTTGTAAAGTTTGGTGGAGGAGGAATAATGGTCTGGGGCTTAGTTCCAGTGAAGGTAAATCTTAACGCTACAGCATACAATGACATTCTAGATGATTYTGTGCTTCCAACTTTGTGGCAACAGTTTGGGGAAGGCCCTTTCCTGTTTCAGCATGACAATGCCCCTGTGTACAAAGCAAGGTCCATACAAAAATGGTTTGTCGAGATTGGTGTGGAAGAACTTGACTAGTCTGCACAGAGCCCTGACCTCAACCCCATCAAACACCTTTGGGATGAATTGGAACGCCGACTGCAAGCCAGGCCTAATTGCCCAACATCAGTGCCCGACCTCACTAATGCTCTTGTGGCTGAATGGAAGCAAGTCCCTGCAGCAATGTTACTACGTCTCGTGGAAAGCCTTCCCAGAAGAGTGGAGGCTGTTATAGCATCAAAGGGGGACCAACTCCATATTAATGCCCATGATTTTGGAATGAGATGTTCGATGAGCAGGACCAGGTGTCCACATACTTTTGGTCATGTAGTGTACGTGTTCGAAAAGACCGATTTCCGGGATGTGTCCTGGTCTGACAAACACTGCTCTGCCACCTTCCACCGCAGATGCTGATATCTCTAGCTTAAACTGACAGATTTTGATGTTTTTGTTTTTATTGTGCTCATTCGACTCTAGGGGGTTCAGGATTTAGGATTATGAGGATTCAGAGGCCTTTGTGTTTGTGTTTAAGTACTTTACATGTGTACAGTTATGCTATGTAATGTCCTCATCGTAGTGATGTACTTAACTAATTGAGGTCCGTATACCTGCAGGTTCCGAGTCACCCACATGGACAAAAAGGATCAGGGGTCTGGCGACCAGTTAGACCAATCGGAGGCCCTGGATAGTGAGAAGGGGGATGAGGAGGACCCCCAGAGGAAGGAGGGGTACAACCTGCGGAGCATGTTCAAAGACGTCAAAACGGACAGCACCAATGGTGTGGTTCCCATCGCGGCCAAGCGGAAGAATAGTCTGGTTCTGTTCTCACCACGCAGAGGTAGTGATCCAGTGGGGGCCAAAATGCCACTGAGCCAGCCCATGGTAGAAGAGGAACCCCTCTTCACTGCTCCAGTGAAGACTGCTCGAGTGCAGACCTCCAGCCCTGTTAAGATCCTGTCGTCCCAGCCCAGCCTGGACTCTGGTGCACCTGACGACACTGATATGGCTCCTGTTAAAATGTACCCCACTAGGGTCACTTTTGTAGTGTCCCCCACTGAGAGTCCCGTACCAGTCACTCCCAACGCAAGTCCAGGAGGTGTCTCCCCTCTAACACCCCCAATGCAAGATTCCCCCACCACCACCCCAGTACAAGTCACCCCCATGACCCCTGAGATATTACCCCTTACCCAAGGCTCCTATAATAACCCTAGTCTTAGCGCCTTAAATGTCTCTCTTACCCCTACCCCTGTACAAGCCTCTCCAACCTCTAACCTCTTGAATGTCTCCCCTGACCTGTCCTCCAGAAAAGTGTTCCCCTCCCCTACTCCCTTAAATGTTTCTCCTACCCCTTCCCCCATACAAGTCTCCCCTGGCCTCTCGTCCAGAAAAGTGTTTCGTTCCTCTAGCCCGTTAAATGTCTCCCCTGCCCCTACTCCCTTAAATCTCTCTCCTGCCTCTACCCCCTTAATGGTGTCCCCCACCACTCTACCCCGTAGCATTCTAAAGAATACTACTACTTTTGTCAAGGTGGACGAAACCTCACCCACCACGAAAGGGCCAGAGGACAAGGTTGAGAGCCTTGCTACTGTCAGGGCCGACAAAGTTTCCCCCACTGCTGTTCCTGTGAAAGTCTGCCCCACTGTGGACCCCATGAAAGTCTCCCCCACCTCAACCTCCGTCAAGATCTCCCCCACCAGCGGAGGCCCTTTAGAGGACAAGCTGGAGGTGGGGAGTGTTACCATAGTCAAAGCCAGCCCGGACAGTCAGATGGAGTTCTCTGTGGTGCGTACGGCTGAGGTAATGAAGGAGGAGGAAGAGGAGGACCCTGCTGTGGCTCAGAGCCCCCCAGAGAAAGGGAAGGATGATGAGGTGGAGATGGAGGACATAAAGGACTGTCGGGTCAGCCAGGAGGAGGGCGTGTCTCTGGAGGAGAAGAGGAGATCAGTGCACAGTCAGCACAAGTGGTGAAAGAGAGAGAGAGAGAGAAAGAGAGAGGACACGCTGGGATGGGGGAGGGGGAAAGACTGGCCACACCCAACTGTGACAAACGGATATATTGCAATACTACGGAGGTAAACCAACCAGGCCATGTCAAAACTGAACTATACCAGACTGAGACTGGCTGTCTGGAACCAACTAGACCTTGACATGGCTTTAAAACGGCGGGGACGTACCAGCAAGGCTGTGATTTATTCATTGATATAGACAAGTTGTGGTTAGCTAAGCACTGGCACCTTATATCCAGATGTATTGATCTTAAACGCTTGCATAATGTGGCTAACAGCACAGCTACAGTACTACTTCAATTATCAACAGACAGTGCAAGCCCAGGCCTCCATCTACAAGTGCACTTTTTGAAAACACTGCTCACAGACTACATTTTACAACAATCAACTTTAACCCCAACAATCAACTACACCACAGTGTAAATCGACCAACAGCAAATAACGGGTAATATCTGTGTATTATAATTTATTGTCAGTCCAATCTCTAACTCTTCTATATCAGTGGGGGCTGCTGAGGGGAGGACGGTTCATAGTAATGGATGGAACGGAATAAATGGAATGGTATCACACATGTGATTTCCATGGGCCAACATTCCATCCCCTCAGCAGCCTCCACTGTTCTATAGAGTTGAAGTCAGAAGTTTACATACACCTTAGCCAAATACATTTAAACTCAGTTTTTCACAATTCCCTGACATTTTCATCCTAGTAAAAATTCCCTGTCTTAGGTCAGTTAGGATCAACACTTTATTTTAAGAATGTGAAATGTCAGAATAATAGTAGAGAGAATGATTTATTTCAGCTTTTATTTCTTTCATCACATTCCCAGTGGGTCATAAGTTTACATACACTCAATTAGTATTTGGTAGCATTGCCTTTAAATTGTTTAACTTGGGTCAAAGGTTTTGGGTAGCCTTCCACAAGCTTCCCACAATACGTTGGGTGAATTTTGGCCCATTCCTCCTGACAGAGCTGGTGTAACTGAGTCAGGTTTGTAGGCATCCTTGCTCACACACGCTTTTTCAGTTCTGCCCACAAATTTTCTATGGGATTGAGGTCAGGGCTTTGTGATGGCCACTCCAATACCTTGACTTTGTTATCCTTAATCCATTTTGCCACAACTTTGGAAGTATGCTTGTGGTCATTGTCCATTTGGAAGACCCATTTGTGACCAAGCTTTAACTTCCCGACTGATGTCTTGAGATGTTGCTTCACCAGTCCCTCT
Source organism: Salvelinus sp. IW2-2015 (assembly GCF_002910315.2). Taxonomy (NCBI): domain Eukaryota; kingdom Metazoa; phylum Chordata; class Actinopteri; order Salmoniformes; family Salmonidae; genus Salvelinus; species Salvelinus sp. IW2-2015. The sequence continues at coordinate 25,659,672 of NC_036845.1, forward strand.
TGCAGAAAAGCACCCCACAACGTGATGCTGCCACCCCCGTGCTTCACAGTTGGGATGGTGTTCTTCGGCTTGCAAGCATACCCCTTTTTCCTCCAAACATAACAATGGTCATTATGGCCAAACAGTTCTATTTGGAAGGACATTTCTCCAAAAAGTACAATCTTTGTCCCCATGTGCAGTTGCAAACCGTAGCCTGGATTTTCTATGGCAGTTTTGGAGCAGTGGCTTCTTCCTTGCTGAGTGGCCTTTCAGATTATGTCGACATAGGACTCGTTTTACTGTGGATATAGATACTTTTCTACATGTTTCCTCCAGCATCTTCACAAAGTCCTTTGCTGTTGTTGTGGGATTGATTTGCACTTCTCGCACCAAAGTACATTCATCTCTAGGAGACAGAATGCATCTCCTTCCTGAGCGGTATGATTGGTCCCATGGTATTTATACTTGCGTACTATTGTTTGTACAGATGAATGTGGTATCTTCAGGCGTTTGGAAATTGCTCCCTAGGATGAACCAGGCTTTTAGAGGTCAACATTTTTTTCTGAGGTCTTGGCTGATTTCTTTTGATTTTCCCATGATGTCAAGCAAAGAGGCACTGAGTTTGAAGGTAGGCCCTGAAATACATCCACAGGTACACCTCCAATTGACTCAAATGATGTCAATTAGCCTATCAGAAGCTTCTAAAGCCATGACATCATTTTCTGGAATTTTCCAAGCTGTTTAAAGGCACAGTCAACTTAGTGTATGTAAACTTCTGACCCACTGGAATTGTGATACAGTTAATTATAAGTGAAATAATCTGTCTGTAAAAAAAATTGGGAAAAATTTGTTCTGTCATGCACAAAGTAGATTTGCCAAAACCAAAGAAATTTGTGGAGTGGTTGAAAAACAAGTTTTAATGACTCCAACCTAAGTGTATGTAAACTTCCGACTTCAACTGTATATACTATACTATGGAATTAGAGCCATAAACTGCCTTTGAGTAACTCAAGGTTCCCTTTTCAGTTGGTCACTCGGTATGACATACTATGAGGAGTCACCTGAAGAAAACTAAAAACACGCCCGACGGGCCAATGAATGCAAAGTCCGCCATCAGAAGCCCCGACTTTCCTAGCCATAACCCCGGGGCTCGCATTAATTTCCTCAATTCTCCGCTCTTCAGCTCGCCTGAAGGAGAACTTGTCACTCGATTTACAAGCACACAAAGATTACTGGATTCGGCTCTGTACTCGTCCCCCAAGACGAGTACAGAGTTTTGGGTCTTGGTATCGKTTTTTGTGTTAGCTAAAAGCGAATTACTTTCTGCTCTGCTTGTGTAGCTAATGCTTCATTGCTTGAGTAGGGTTTGTGTTTGCAAAAAGCCGACTACCTCTGTGGTGCTTGTGCTTCCTTGCTTGAGTAAGATGGTCAAAAAGGCTAACCAGCTGGATTTGAACCTCCGACCATGGCCTAGGGCATATGATTTCACAATGAAATTGAAAGATACTCACAAGTGCTGTCCTGTTTGCCTGGGGTGGAAACATACACTCAGGCTGCCTTGGCACGGACTAGTTCGTGTGACCAGTGTTACCGGCTGAATTTAGACTCTATTGTATGTTGACTTCTTAGGAAGATTGGGGTTACTGTAGAAGTACCTTTCTATAAAAAAAAATAAACAATTACGGCGGCCTCAGGGCTCCGTCATGCAGGGAACTGGGGTTCAATTCCCCGATGGGCAACCCAGCCAAGCTATGGGCTAGTTGGCTGGGTTCTCTTCTTCCCTGAAGGGCAACCGCATTCTGGAAAGGATGAGGTGTCTCTGACTGGTTCTGGGGGGTTTTCGGAGAAGGAGGTGGATGAGCTAGCTCAGGCAGCTTCATGTTTCTACCACGGATGTCACATTGGGCTGCAGAGCAGCGGCCGGCTGTATGGCTCTCCTTCGCAACGGAGATAGCTCATGTTGGGGAAAGTTTTACCACCTGTAATGACTGCGAAAAAGTGTCACTTGACTCTCTTTACGTTTTTTGACTTGAAATAACTCACATTCAGCCAAGTTGCATGAAATGTGGAACTGTTTTAGAGTGGGCACGTTTCGCTTGCATGCTAGTATGGAACGCTAGTTAGCCACCTGGCCTCGGAGGCTAACAGAGAAGCTAATCCTTGTCCTTCGCTCCCGAATAGAGCACGGCTTGCATGCTAGTTTGTCATAAATAACCTACCGGAGCGGGGGGAATGAGTTTTGGGCAAGCCAATTTCGCCGAAGGAGTGTTTGGCTCAGCTATGGAGTCCATGCAGTCCCGTTCCTAGAAGAAGCAAAAGCAGGAAGTAGAAGTGCTTTCCTGCTGGGAAAAAGCATGTGAACGCCCATCCAACTCTATGACTAGGAGACTCGGTTATGATATTTGGACCCCGATCTTTTTCATATGCAGGGCCTCGACGTCATGCACCACTGAGAATGACAAACAAGAGCACTTTTTTTTGTCTGTCAATGGTGACATTGTTTATTCGCATTTTGGTAATTTGGTGTACACTCTTATCCAGAGCAACTTGCATTAATGTGTGCAATGCTTCTACCCAAGGATCTATGGTGTCCAAGGGTATCAAAAGTATGGTATCACCCATATGTGAGCATAAATCAGTCTCTTCCCTGAGTCAGACACAAGGTTGTCGGGAGTGGTAGCTGTGGGAGGACATGACAAAATAACCACATTATCGCAGTCCTCAAGGTGGTGCCCGCCCCTGCAGATGACAATGTATGGGAGGTTGGCCGTGTGCTCCGCCCAGTGGCGGGCATGTGAGGTGTCATCGCGGGTGTGTCCTAGCGCCTGTTTTGAGAGAGGACATTTCCTCACTTCTTTGGAAGTGGTCTATTCGGGTGGTTCCCGTGTTAGGAGTACAGAGCGGTTGGTATAGCCGGTATTCCCAAGTTCCTAAGAGCAATGGAACGCTGCATCCAATTCTGGTCTTGTGTGGTTTGGACAAGCACCTTCAGGTGTGCAAGTCCAAAATACTCACGCTTCGGCGGCTACTAGAGTCGATGCTTCACCGCGATTGGTTCACGTAGCTACGCGTCTGGATGCATCTCGCCATAGCCATCAGTTGCTCAAAATATCCCCATCGTGCCTGAGGGTGTTAACTCCTTGGAGAACCCTGCGACTGTTGTTGCAGGGGGTTCCCATTGGCTGGGTAGTGTCCTGCAGGGTGATCACGACAGACGCATCCTCACTGGGATGGCAAGCACTGTGTGTGGGCTACTCGGAAAGTGGGATTTGGTCGACAGCGCTAAGGGCACTGTATATCAATAACCTGGAGCTACTGGCTGTTTTTCTGGCACTGAGGCGCTTTCTTCTGATATTGGAGGGCCAGCATGTGTTGGTAAGTTCTGACAACAGTCTCTCTCTTGAACCTGGCCCGTTATCTGCTCATAGGGAGCAATGCACATTTCCTGTTGCTCAGTGTGACATACCTTCCAGATCTCTCAACGTGTGTGTGGATCTACTTTCCAGGGTGGGTCCTCTCTTAATGGAGTGGAAACTTCACCCCTCGGTGGTTGCCCAGATATGGGATCGGTTCGGCAAGGTCGACGTAGATCTTTACACATTGTGAGAAAACACGCATTGTTGCTTGTTCTTCTCAATAAAGGATCTGGGGAACAAATTCTTTGGCACATCAGTGGCCTCAGGTTTGGCTTTATGCTTTTCCTCCGGTGGACCTCATTCAGGCCACCTTGAAAGGGTCTGTCAGGAGGGTCTGTTGTTGATTCTGGGGGCCAGACAACCCTGGTTCCCATCATCCACCTGTTAGGCGGGGACCTGTGGAGAGTACCGTGTTGTCGGGATCTGTTGTCCCAGGCGCACGGAAGTGTTTGGCATACATAACTGTAGATGTGGAATATGTGGGTTTGGCCCCTGAAAGGCTGAAATTGAAGGCTAGGGCTTTATACCCTCGAACTTGATTATGACTATACAGTCGGCACGAGCTTCCTCTAACATATAAGTTGTGCGCGTTTGAGAGTTGGTGTAAGATTAAAGTATTTTCTCCTTTTCAGAGCTCTTTGGTGGATATTTTGATGTTCTTGCAAGAGCTTTATGCGCAGGGCATTTCTTTTTCTATACCATAAGTTTAATGCCAGCCATCTTAGGGGTGTCATGTAGGGATTGATGGCTCTACCCCTGGGTCTCATCCTCTGGTGATGCGGTTCCTGAAAGGCGTGCATTGGCTCAGACCAGTGTCTAAGTATATGGCACCGACCTGGGACCTGGATTTGGTCCTGGACACATTGTGTGAGCCTCCTTTTGAACCATTGGAGTCTGTGGACCTGAAGGTCCTTTCCTACAAGACTGTCCTGCTCATGGCCTTGGCGGCAAAGTGCGTTGGGGCAATCTCCACACGCTATCAGTACACCCTTCCTGTTTGGAGTTTGCGCCTGCAAGGTGGTGTTACATCCTAATGCATCTTTTGCTCCTAACGGTTAACCCTAATTCCTACAGGTCTCTAGCTTTTCAGCTGTTCCCTGTCTCACCTCCTCCGTTTGCTTCCAGTGAACAAAGGAAGTTGCATGGCCTGTGTCTGGTGCGTGCTTTACGCACATACAGTATATGGATAGGATCAAGGATATTCATGTTTGTGACCAGTTTTTTGTCTGTTTCGCTAGTCCAGCTTGGGGTAGGTTGCTTTCTAAGCATCGTCTTTCTCATTGGATTGTGGAGGCTATCTAATTGGCATGTACAGCAAAAGACAAGGGTTGCCTAGCGGTGTGCGTCCTCACTCCGCTATGGGTGTGGCAGTGTCTTGGGCATTGTTCAGGGGAATTATGATTGGTGATATCTGTGCTGCAGCAAGATGGGATTCCCCACAGGCCTTTGTGAGGTTTTATCTCTTGGACGTAACTGCTCCCAGTGTGATTTCATAGTGTTCTTATGGCTGGGTCCGGGAGTTAGACAGAGCGCAGATTGTGCAATTATCCGGGTTGCTACAGTTTTTGTGGGTTTGAGCCTTGGACTGCCGTGTTTCGTTGTTGAGGCGGCACACAAATGCTCATTTTCAAGTCACAGCAGATGCCCTGTTGTTTTGGACTTGCGGTTCCTTGTGTGAGTTCTGGCATTCCAGACTCCTTGGGTCTCTGTGGGAGCCTTTTTGGAACCGGTAGGGTCTATGGACTTGGGCCGCCGTGGTCGATGTTAGGCAGCATTTTGTCCGGGTTAACCATAGTTTTCCTGTGGGTTTGAGCCTTGGGCTGCCTTGATGGGTGGCAGTGCGCAGTATGCATTTATCAGGTAGCGGCAGGTAGAATTGGGCCAGTAGTGGTTAGAGCGTTGGGCCAGTAACCAAAAGGTAGCTGGGTCGAATACCCGACCCTGTAAAACAACACATTTCACTGCACCTATCYGGTGTACAGTACGTGACAATAAAACATCAATTTTTTTAGGGTTACCACAATTCCCTGTGGATTTGAGCCTTGGGCTCTGGTCAATGCTATGCAGTGCGCGTGTGCGCTTTACCAAGTCACGACAGGTGTTCTGTTGTTTTGGACTTGCAGTGCCTTCTACAAGTTATGACATTTCAGGCTCGTAAGGTAAATAAGTATTGTTCTTGGAACCGTGGGGTCTATGCAGTGGCAGCGTGTCAGTGCGCATAACCAAGTTGCTGCAGGTTCTGGTTATCTATATATATGGGGCTCTGACAGTTCAGGCCTCATGAGGCTCTGACAGGTCATGCCTCTCGGATAAGGGTTAGGGAAAAAGATGGCTTCTATAACCCCTTTCTGGAGCCTGTGGAACCTGTGTGCTTGGGCTGCCGTGGCCCTCCTAGTTTGGTACCACCTGAGCCGGCTTTTGGCATGATTGTATGTCACCATAGTATGTTATGCCGAGTGACCGACTGAAAGGGAATGTACAGTTATGAATATAACTAATGTTCCTTAAAGGAAGGAACGAGGTATAACATATTTTGGCCCTGTGCCGTCAGGGGGTTTGGGCTCGCTGTAGTGGTACTGATTTGAGGAAATTAATGCAAGCCCCGGTGTTATAGCCAGGAAGGCGGGGCTCCCGAGGGTGGACTCTGTATTCATTGGCCCATTGGGTGTTTTTAGTTTGCTTCAGGTGTGATTGGTCGTTGACTCTCCATAGTATGTTTTAAATTTTTTACTTTAGTTTATTTAGTAAATATTTTCTTAACTCTATTTTCTTAAACTGCATTGTTGGTTAAGGACTTGTAAGTAAGTATCACGGTAAGGTTGTATTCAGTGCATGTGACAAATAAAATGTAATTTTATATGTATGTTTAACACCCATTCCCTCCTTCAGGGAACAGTAGTTATATTCATAAATGTATGTTTTTATCTAGCCATCTGAAATAAATAGTCCTTAACCAACTATAACAAATACTCATATTTCAGTCTGAATAGTGCTATTAGCTAATGACTTTTAGAATAAAATGTTAAGGTACTGGAACATATTATTATTATTGTTGTTTATTTGTTTACTTGGAAGCATACAGGAGCAGCGTACAATCCAAAGTATTATTCTGATCCTATTTTAGAAATCATATAGAAATCATAGGCCAGCACTGTAGTTGATAAATACACATCATTAGGATGCTAGTTTATTTATTGTGATTCACAGTATTCATTTGTTTGGAAGTAATTTGTTTACTGTCAGGGTGACCTCACTATTCCCACTGGACTACATACTCTTTGGCAAAGAAAACACTCAGATGCTAATAGTTAGAATGTGTAGTCCTGAACAAAAACATATCTTTTCAGGGGTGTATTTACAAGGAACGAAGTAGAAGCAAAATAGCCGAAACAGGGAGGGACCTACCTGATTTTGTCCAATGAGAAAGGTTTGTTTTTGTGTTTTTGTGCACTAATGAATACCTCCCAGATCTGTTGTGGTGAACAGTGTTTCCCTCTATTGTATACACACAGCACACATCTCACCTCTTCTCTCTCATTGACTCCCATTTCTTCTCACTACACTTCATAATTTTAACAAAATGCCAATGTGATTTTTAGGCTGTTTACACAGGCAGCCAAATTCGGATCTTTTGCCCAATTATGTGAAAAAGATCTGATTGGTCAAAAGGAAAATTAGCAGCAAAAGATCAGAATTGGGCTGCCTGTGTAAACGCAGCCTTGATGTGAAACATATTTTATGTCAAGAAGGCATCAAGGCTGTGTAATTTTTTTTGCACAACATATGTCTTTATTGTTATGCAGAGAATACGGTTTTAGCCATGCGATGACAATATTCCTGAGCTTTACTTGACTTTATGGAAATAATGTGCTCTCTTGAATACCAGTTTATTTAATCTAGATTTGCTTCCTTAATGTCAACAGGGATGTAATTGAATATTTGTTGAAACTGATGACATCTGTGTCAATTTACTATAGATGCATTGCACTTAGAAAGTGTAAGGTTTTGATGTGACTAAATCCTTAATTGAATACTTGTTTTGAAAAAATGTATGGTTTTGTCAAGGAAGCAAATGCCAGGTTAAATGACTGTGATCCACTTCTGAATGTTGATCACAGGTTGATCAGATTTGAATGGGATTGTTTGTGTAGCCTTGTAGAGATAGTATAAGCATTTTAAAATTATAATACGCAATAAAGAACAGCTAACATAACAGCGCTAAAATGCATTAGATATACGGTTTACTTTAATATACATCAGAGGTGTGAGATGATCAAGAAATGAAAAGCTTACTATATACCTACTGTATGCCACAATCATAAATGTTTCACCAGCAAATAGTACTGTCACTACACATGTGAATGGTAATATGGTTACAGCTCCACCAAGCACAGAATATGACTGATTTCAATTAAGATTTCATGTTTTCAAATGAACTGGTAAACCAAAAGCACACTAATCAAAGCATTATTTTTGTTACCTACATTTGGTCCCTTCTACTGTTTATGGCTGCTACATGTATTACCAGTTCACAGCAATTACCTAACTCCTCAACTAGTCTCACTCTGTGTCCATTGAGTGTAAACTATATCTAAATGTGTTTGTAGTGGCCTTAGAATCATATATTGCATGTGTCTTAATTGACAGAATCTGGAAAAACATAAGGAAAACATACATGTATGTACAGAACCAAAGTTTGGACACACCAACTCATTCAAGGGTTTTTCTTTATTTTTACTATTTTCTACATTGTAGAATAATAGTGAAGACATCAAAAATATGAAATAACACATATGGAAACATGTAGTAACCAAAAAAGTGTTAAACAAATCAAAATATATTTTATATTTGAGATTCTTCAAAGTAGCCACCCTTCGCCTTGATGACAGCTTTGCACACTCTTGGCATTCTCTCAACCAGCTTCACCTGGAATGCTTTTCCAACAGTCTTGAAGGAGTTCCCACATATGCTGAGCACTTGTTGGCTGCTTTTCCTTCACACTGCGGTACATCACATCCCAAACCACCTCAATTAGGTTGAGGGCAGGTGATTGTGATGGCTAGGTTTTCTGATGCAGCACTCCATCACTCTCCTTCTTGGTCAAATAGCCCTTACACAGCCTGGAGGTGTGTTGGGTGATTGTCCTGTTGAAAAACAAATGATAGTCCCACTAAGCGCAAACAAGTTGGGATGGCGTATCGCTGCAGAATGCTGTGGTCGCCATGCTGGTTAAGTATACCATGAATTCTAAATATATCACTGACAGTGTCACCAGCAAAGCACTTCACACCTCTTCGCACTTCACATTCTTCACGGTGGGAACCGCACATGCGGAGTTCACCTACTCTGCGTCTCACAAAGACACGGCGGTTGGCACCAAAAATCTCAAATTCATCAGACCAAAGGACAGATTTGCACCAGTCTAATGTCCATTGCTCATTTTTCTTGGCCCAAGCAAGTCTCCTCTGCATATTGGTGTCCTTTAGTAGTGGTTTCTTTATAGCAATTTGACCACGAAGGCCTGCTTTACGCAGTCTCCTCTGAACAGTTGATATTGAGATGTGTCTGTTACTTGAACTCTGTGAAGCATTTATTTGGGCTGCAATCTGAGTTGCAGTTAACTCTAATGAATGTATCCTTTGCAGTAGAGGTAACTCTGGGTCTTCCTTTCCTGTGGTGATCCTCATGAGAGCCAGTTTCATCATAGCGCTTGATGGTTTTTGCGACTGCACTTGAAGAAACTTTCAAAGTTCTTGACATTTTCTGGATTGACTGACCTTCATGTCCTGAAGTAATGATGGACTGTCATTTCTCTCTGCTTATTTGAGCTGTTCTTGCCATGATATGGACTTGTTCTTTTACCAAATAGGACTATCATCTTCTGTATACCACCCCTACCATGTCACAACACAACTGATTGGCTCAAACACATTAAAAAGGAAACTAATTCCACAAATTAACTTTTAACAAGGCACACCTGTTAATTGAAATGCATTCCAGGTGACTGCCTCATGAAGCTGGTTGAGAGAATGCCAAGAGTGTGCAAAGCTATCATCAAGGCAAAGGGTGGCTACAATGAAGAATCTCAAATATAAAATATAATGTGATTTGTTGAACACTTTTTTTGGTTACTACATGATTCCATATGTGTTATTTCATAGTTTTGATGTCTTCACTATTATTCTACAATGTAGAAGATAGTAATAAAAATAAACACTGGAATGAGTAGGTGTGTCCAAACGTTTGACTGATACTATATATTATTCATCAACGACCTGATGATTTGAGTATGTCTCAAATGTGAAAATGCAGCTGTACAACAAACAATTATTAAGGAATCAAAGTATATATTAAAGCTATGAATTTTATCTTGTGGTTCATATTACTAATTTTGCAGTTGACTTGCTTTTAACACAATTTAGGAATGTAACTCTGATGAGAACATTACTTTTTGATACTCATCCTGTAATACATTGGTAAGATATTAATAAGCGTAAACACACCAGGAAGATTGTTTAATAAATCCCAGTGTCCGTGTTTGATTCTGTTTATCATGGAAATAGAACATGACATGTAGAATATTGTTTACTACTGTATAATTAATACAGTATATGTCACGAATACCACCGAAGGTCGCTCCCCTTCCTGTTCGGGTGGCGCTCGGCGGTCGTCGTCGCCGGTCTACTAGCTGCCACTGATCCCTTTTTCCTTTTAGTTTATTTCTGTCTAATTGTTTTCACCTGTTCCTTGTTGGGGTTTTGGGATGGGTGCTATTTAGGTTCGTTTTGCCCGCTAGTGTTTGTGCGGGCTTATTGGTTGTTACGTTTGGTGATGTATCGTGTCTTGTTTTGGGTTTTTCGCTGTCCAGTGTTTGTAACGAGGTTTGGGGTTTGTTTAGCGCCAGTGTTTTGGGCATTCACCCATGTTTGGACCTGTTACGTTTTTGAAGGACATTAAAGCGTTTTCCCGTTCATTTCGCTCTCTGCATTTGACTCCTCACTCATTTCACTCACCCGCCGTTACAGAAGCCCGCAACACCAGATGGAGTCAGCAGGAGCAGCGACCACCCCTCTCCCCACGATGGAGGACAGAGTCATTCATCATATGTCCATCCTCCATCGCATTGGATCAGCAATGGATCAGATGATGGAGAGGATGGACCGTTGGGAGAGGAGTGGTCTCCCTACTACCCCACCTACCCTCCCACCAGCAACTCTAC
>NC_036845.1:25671025-25740766 GCF_002910315.2 Salvelinus sp. IW2-2015
CTCCCATTCCTATGGAGCTAGGAGGGGCTGCGTCTAGGGAGACCGGAGGAGGAGGCTCCTCCTGTACCCAGTGTGGCCGGAGATGGCACACTTCCGGTCGGTGCTGGAGGAGTCCATCTAGGAGTCGAGAGGGCAGGCAGAACACTCCTCGGTCACCCCAGGTGAGTCAGCACCACACTCTCCCAGAGCTTCCTGTTGGTCACATGTTTTTGTTAATCTGTTTTCTGAGGTTTTTCCCCTCTCCAGCATAAGGCGCTAGTCGATTCAGGCGCAGCGGGGAATTTTATAGATCGCGGATTCGCCCAGAGGTTGAGTATTCCGTTAGTCAAGGTAGACCCACCCTTCCCCGTGCACTCCTTAGACAGTCGACCGTTAGGGTCAGGGCTGGTCAGGGAAGCCACAATTCCTCTGGAGATGATGACGCAGGGGAATCATAAGGAGCGGATTAGTCTGTTCCTTATCGATTCACCTGCGTTTCCGGTGGTGCTGGGGATTCCCTGGCTGGCTATTCACAATCCTACTATTTCGTGGAGACAAGGAGCTCTCCAGGGGTGGTCTGATGAGTGTTCAGGCAGGAGTTTCCATCGGTGCGACAACAGTGGAGAGTTCAGACCAGGTTTCCACCGTGCGCATTCCTGCTGAGTATGCCGATTTGGCTATCGCCTTCAGTAAGAGGAAGGCGACCCTATTACCACCCCATCGACAGGGGGATTGCGTGATAAACCTCCAGGTAAAAGCTGCACTCCCCAGGAGTCACGTGTATCCGTTGTCCCAGGAGGAGACGTTGGCTATGGAGACATATGTCACGGAGGCTCTGGGACAGGGGTACATTCGGCCCTCCATGTCACCCATCTCCTCAAGTTTCTTTTTTGTGAAGAAAAAGGAGGGTGGTTTGCGTCCGTGTATTGAATATCGAGGTCTAAATTCCATCACTGTGGGTTTTAGTTACCCACTACCTCTCATCGCTACGGCGGTGGAATCATTTCACGGGGCGCGATTCTTCACGAAATTGGACCTCAGGAGCGCGTATAATCTGGTGCGTATTCGGGAGGGAGATGCCGTACGGGTTAAAGAATGCTCCAGCCATCTTTCAATCCTTCGTTGATGAGATTCTCAGAGACCTGCACGGACAGGGTGTAGTGGTGTATATTGACGACATCTTGATCTACTCCGCTACACGCGCCGAGCATGTGTCTCTGGTGCGCAAGGTTCTTGGGCGACTGCTGGAGCATGACCTGTACGTGAAGGCAGAGAAATGTGAGTTTTCCAAACGAGCCGTTTCCTTCCTGGGTTATCGCATTTCCACCTCGGGGGTGGTAATGGAGGGTGACCGCGTCAAGGCCGTGCGTAATTGGCCGACTCCGACCACGGTAAAGGAGGTGCAGCAGTTCTTAGGGTTTTCCAATTACTACCGGAGGTTTATCCGGGGTTTTGGTCAGGTGGCGGCCCCTATTACCTCACTGCTGAAGGGGGGCCCGGTGCGCTTGCAGTGGTCAGCAGAGGCGGACGGAGCTTTCCGTCGTTTGAAGGCGCTGTTCACCGACGCGCCAGTGTTGGCGCATCCTGACCCTTCTTTGGCGTTCATAGTTGAGGTGGACGCATCCGAGGCTGGGGTTGGGGCTGTGCTCTCCCAGCGCTCGGGTACGCCACCGAAGCTCCGCCCCTGTGTTTTTTTTTCGAAGAAGCTCGGGCCAGCGGAGCGGAATTATGATGTGGGGGATAGGGAGTTGTTGGCCATGGTTAAGGCTCTGAAGGTGTGGAGACACTGGCTTGAGGGGGCTAAGCACCCTTTCCTCATCTGGACTGACCACCGTAACCTGGAGTATATCCGATCAGCTAGGAGACTGAATCCTCGTCAGGCAAGGTGGGCCATGTATTTCACCCGATTTCGTTTTACGATCTCGTATCGACCAGGTTCCCTCAATACTAAGGCCGACGCGCTGTCCCGCCTATACGACACTGATGACCGGTCCATCGATCCTACTCCCATCATTCCGGCTGCCAAGCTGGTAGCACCGGTAGTATGGGAGGTGGACGCGGACATCGAGCGGGCACTAAGGGAGGAACCTGCGCCTCCACAGTGCCCGGAGGGTCGTAGGTACGTGCCGCTCGCTGTTCATGATCAATTGATTCGATGGGCTCATAGTCTACCCTCGTCAGGTCACCCGGGTATTTCGAGGACGGTGCGTAGTCTTAGAGGGAAGTACTGGTGGCCTACCTTGGTGAGAGACGTGCGATTCTATGTCTCCTCCTGTTCGGTGTGCGCCCAGAGTAAGGCTCCTAGGCATTTGCCTCGAGGGAAATTACAACCCCTCCCCGTTCCACAACGGCCGTGGTCCCATCTATCGGTGGATTTTCTTACTGATCTTCCCCTGTCTCAGGGGAACACGACGATCCTGGTCATTGTGGATCGGTTCTCTAAGTCCTGCCGTCTTATCCCGTTGCCCGGTCTCCGTACGGCCCTGCAGACTGCGGAGGCACTATTCAGCCATGTCTTCCGGCACTACGGGGTGCCCGAGGATATCGTTTCTGATCGGGGTCCCCAGTTCACGTCCAGAGTATGGAAGGCGTTTATGGAGCGTCTGGGGGTCTCGGTCAGCCTGACCTCGGGTTATCACCCGGAGAGTAATGGGCAGGTGGAGAGAGTGAACCAGGAGGTGGGTAGGTTTCTGCGGTCGTATTGCCAGGACCGGCCAGGGGAGTGGKCAAGATACATCCCCTGGGCAGAGATGGCCCAGAACTCACTAAGCCACTCCTCTACCAACATGTCACCATTTGAGTGTGTGTTGGGGTACCAGCCGGTTCTGGCACCATGGCATCAGAGCCAGACCGAGGCTCCTGCGGTGGAGGAGTGGGTGCAGCGCTCTAAGGAGACCTGGAGAGCCGTCCAGGAGTCATTGCGTCAGGCGATTGGACGGCAGAAGAAGAGCGCTGACCGTCACCGCAGTAGGGTCTGGCTCTCGACCCGAAACCTGCCCTTCCGCCTGCCCTGCCGGAAGCTGGGTCCGCAGTGTGTAGGGCCATTTAAAGTCCTGAGGAGAATAAACGAGGTGTGTTATCGATTGTTACTTCCTTCGTATTATCGTATTAACCCCTCGTTTCATGTGTCTCTCCTCAGGCCGGTGGTAGCTGGTCCCATGTAGGAAGGTGAGGTTCCGGAGGTCCCTCCGCCCCCTCTGGACATCGAGGGGTCCCCGGCGTACACGATGCGGTCCATTCTGGACTCCAGACGCCGGGTGAGGGGCCTGCAGTACCTCGTGGACTGGGAGGGGTACGGGCCGAAGGAGAGGTGCTGGGTCCCGGTGGGGGATATATTGGATCCAACTATACTAAGGGAATTCCATCGCCTCCATCCGGATCACCCTGCACCTCGTCCCCGGGGTCGTCCCCGAGGCCGGTGTCGGCGCGCTGCGGGGGCCGCGCGTCAGGGGGGGGGGGGTACTGTCACGAATACCACCGAAGGTGGCTCCCCTTCCTGTTCGGGTGGCGCTCGGCGGTCGTCGTCGCCGGTCTACTAGCTGCCACCGATCCCTTTTTCCTTTTCGTTTATTTCTGCCTAATTGTTTTCACCTGTTCCTTGTTGGGGTTTTGGGATGGGTGTTATTTAGGTTCGTTTTGCCCGCTAATGTTTGTGCGGGCTTATTGGTTGTTACGTTTGGTGATGTATCGTGTCTTGTTTTGGGTTTTTCCCTGTCCAGTGTTTGTAACGAGGTTTGGGGTTTGTTTAGCGCCAGTGTTTTGGGCATTCACCCATGTTTGGACCTGTTACGTTTTTGAAGGACATTAAAGCGTTTTCCCGTTCATTTCGCTCTCTGCATTTGACTCCTCACTCATTTCACTCACCCGCCGTTACAGTATAAGGTAAAAAGATTAGGCACAAGTTCACTTTAACCACAATACTGCACATTTCTACAGGATCAGAAATAATTCCGTATTTGATCATAAGCAAATACATACAGTGCCTATAGTAAGTCTACATTCGTTGAATCTTTTTCACATTTTATTGTGTCAGTGCCTCAGAGTTTCAGGCATTAAAATAAGGATTTTCCCCCACTCATCTACCCACACCATACTACACACTTTTGGGGATTTTTTTGTTATTGTGAAAAAATATAAAAAATACAAAACAGAAATATCATAATTGGATAAGTCTCCACCCCCCCCTGAGTAAATACTTGGTGGAAGCACCTTTGGCACCAATTACAGCTGAGCGTCTGTTGAACTAGGTCTCTATCAACTTTGCACACCTACTGTAGATTTGGCAATATTTGGTCATTCTTCTTTACAAAACTGTTCATGCTATGTCAAGTTCCTTGAGGAGCGTTGATGGACAGCAATCTTCAAGTCATGCCACAAATGTTCTATTGGATTTAGGTCGGGGCTCTGATTGGCCACTCAAGGACATTTACCTTTTTATTCCTTAGCCACTCCACCGTAGCTTTGGCTGTATGCTTCGGGTCGTTGTCATGCTGAAAGGTGAACTTCCGTCGAGTTTCAGCTTTCTTGCAGAGGGCAGCAGGTTTTCCTCAAGGACTTTTCTGTACATTGCTCAATTAATTACCCCTTCTATCCTGATAAGTGCCCCAGAAAACATCCCCATAACATGATACTGCCACCACCATGCTTCACAGTAGGTATGGTGTTCTTTGGGTGATGTGCCATGCTGGGTTTGTAACGCTTTGCATTTTTGTTTTGTCAGACCACAAACGTTTTTGCCACATGGCTACATAATCTCCCAAGTCTTTTTTTGCTTACTTCAAACGGGATTCAACGTGGGCTTTCTTGATGTAATGGCTTCCTTCTCGCCACCCTAACATACATGCTTGGGATATTGTCGTCACATGCACACACGCAGCTCTTTCAAGGGTGCCTTTGGACTCTTGTTAGCCTCTCTGATCAGTCTCCTACTTGCTTGGTCATCCAGTTTGGAGGAATTGCCTGATCTAGGCAGGGTCTTTGTGGTGCATTACACCTTCCACTTCTTAATAATCGGCTTGATATTCAAGCACTTGCACGGTACTGTTCCTTGATAACGAAGTCTATGAAGTCTTTGAAGTCTATGAGGTATAATGACTGAGAGTGTGAATCCCCACCTGCCTTGCTGTCTGACAGCCTCTGTATTTCCAGTGGGACAGCAGCTTGCAACCTGTCCTCCAGATCTCTAGGAGGTGTACTGTTTACAGACCAGGACCCAGGGCCAGGTGAGGAGCAGAAGAGACCGCAGAGTGTTCCAGAGATAGGAATGGGTGGAGAGAACGGAGGAAGAGTAGGGGTGTGAATGATGCGGAATGGAATGTCGAAACAATGGGACTTCAGATCATAAAAACAACATCCGATAATCCCCTTGAGTAGAGAATGCAGAGATTTCTTTCAACATCCTCCAATTCTCTCTGCAGAGATTAATCTTCTATCACCTGACTAGTCTTATGGAATGTGTTGTACAGTACTACAACAATATGCCACAAGGTGGCACACCACACAATTAGACCACATCCGTACTGTTCAGAGCTTTCTTTCTCATCAACCCTTGTATGCTTTTATTGAAGGTACATTTGACGACAATGTCTCTTTCAGAGTGTTAACCAGATCTCTCACCTCTCCCTCATGTCTCCCAACAGCTCCACCACCAGAGAAGGGAAGACCCCTACACGTCCATCCAGCTCTTCCTCCCGGAAGCTGTCCTCCACCTCTCCCTGGTGGTAACGCAGCAGTCTGATGACCGCCACTTCTAGGAAGGTCAGCTCCTCTGCACCCTGGCCCTGGTACTCATTCAGTGCCCACGCCAAACTTGCATCACAGAGCACACCCACACTCGGAAATGAGAGACAATAATACATGGGAAAACGTTGTTTACATGACCAATGATAAACAAGATGGAGACACAGTAATATCAATTACACATTGAACCTGGAATTTGGTGAATCATCTCACAAACATTCAGAGGTGGGAGAGAGGAACTGGCTTTCTGGTTATTGTTTAGTGATGATTCTTAAGAGAGGAGAGCTTCTACTAACCCCCAGAGTGAGGGAAGCGTCCCTGCACCTTCTTGGAGTGTTCTGATGAAGAGCCGGAGCTGTACAAGGACCAGTCCTGCTGGGGACCAGGGATGCCCAGCTTAAGGTAGGCAGAGGAGCCTTCTGCTAGGGACAACAGGAACTGCTGGTAACTCTCAGGGACATAGCCAACCTGGCCTGCTGCATTATGGGCCTGCAAAAAGAGCACACATGCAGTGATGCTCAAAATTAGGGCTTTATTTTGACATTAGGTGAACAAAACATGGCTTTATGGATAGTGTAGTCAGGTAGAGTTTGACTTCATAGATGTGTAAAGTAAGCTAGTATAATAGTCTTTTAATTCAATTATGGCATCTCAATATTTTTCAAAGGATGAGGTTGCGACATAGTACCTCTTTCTCACACAGGAAGAGCAGTAGTGTATTTACTCTGTGCTGAGTATAAACAAGATGTGGGGAGACTGCAGCAGTTTGGTAGAGAGTAAATGTACTGTAGTAAATGTATGGGACCAACTGACTGCTACAGGAAATAGCACTGTTCATTGAGGCATAAGATGCRTCCTAAATGGCAACCTATTTCCTCTATGGCACCCTATTAGCCCATAGGCCTCTGGTCAAAAATAGTGCACAATATATAGAGAATAGGCTGCCATCTGTGGCGCAGCCAGAGAGAAACCTGTCCTTTACCTTCAGCCAGTCCTCCATGTCTCCATCCTCTATCACCTGAAGCTCCTCCCCCTCTGTGATTGATAGGCTCATCTCTTAGCAGGCCTACAAGAAGATGGGCGGGGCCAGTTGCGCACTATAAAACCTGAGACTAAAATCCCATTCCTGTAATATTGACTTTGCACGCTTTCATTTCCAAAACAGTAAGTTATGATATTCTCACCTGATAGCTGTAGAGAACCCTGCAAGCCAAGGGGTATCCGCACGGCATCGAGCACAAAGTTGAATCAATGAAAGCGTCACCATATTTATCATATTCGTCAAAGTCTGTAAACTCAGACTCGCTCTCTGAGATGTCTTCGTTGGACATATGTGCCTCGCTCAGCCTCCTGTCCCTCTCTAGCTACTCGTCTGCCTGGGTCATGGCGGTGCTCGCCAGCCTGGACTCCTGGCTAACCTGGACACACACACATGCACCTTTCTACCACCCGTCACCCCTCCCACACGTCTCTCACAGGCACTTTGTACCAGATTGATTTTACTCAGTCATCCCTTTTACAGCCACACCTAACACACTGTCACACCTCAGACATAATACATCAACACCTTAAAGATGGAATCTGCATTTGGAGAAACAGCACCACTGTTCGCCCCAGCACCTTTGTTATTGTTTTGTTGATTAATCAGAAGAGAGGAGTGTCCGGCAGAGTGGTAAAAAAAATCACACGTGCAGTGATGTCTGAAGGGGGACGACAACGACGACGACAGTGTTTGTTGTTTGCTGTAACTTCTTTGTTGCTGTAATATCCCAAATGGATGTGGCAGTTTCACCAATTAAGGATTATAGATTTCATCATTATACGGCACAGCAAAGAAAGGGTTGTAGTCAACAAGGACATCTGGGGTGGGCATTAGCATCATACTAGATTAATATTAGCAGCATATTGTCTGCATTATTCTTCCTAAACCCAACGTCTGTCCCGTAAAGTAAAGTAAAGAAACATGGTTTTCCAGGCCACAGCAAAATCTTGATATCCATTTTTTAAGACAAAGACAACAGCAGGAGGAGGTGGGTGAGGTGTGTGGATTGAATGAACAGTGCCAACTGACTCATGGTGCCAGCAGCATTTGCATTTGTCCTTGTGTGATGTGGGAAGTAGACAGTGACTCACGCATTCCATTCGGATACAGATACAGGGCACCCACCTGCCACAATGGGCCAGGCAGAGCGGAGAAGAGAGCCCTGCCATTAGATCTACAAAAGGGATCTAGTAGTACAAAGCATCCTGCATCTGCAGAGGCTTGGCTATAGGCCTAGGACACATGATGCAGCCTTCGTTTCTTTCTTCATCACACACACCACTCACATAGCATAAAATAACTTAGTCCACCTCTGCAGAAGGCTAACACGGGTGAATAAAAGAGGAACTCTGGTCTGTTAATAGAGCCTGCTTAAAGCTTAGTCGCTACATCAATTTCGACTTATAAATGAATGATATATACCCATTGATTCCTGAAGAATATAACTTACAAATGCCTCATGAGCTTAGTTCAACTATCCCACCCGTTTGGGTACCCATCAGAACCCAAAATATACGCTTGTTTGTAAACAATGTAAATGTAAACAAACACTGTGTAGCCTCAAAACACTATAATGTTGATATCATGGATGGTCAGTCCTGGAGCTCTATTGATTCAGAATGCACACCTTTAGGAAGAACAGGAGAGGTGAAGCTGGGATTATTTCACACACAAAGGATCATTCACTCCATGAAAATGAATAAACATTTTCACCAACAATCAGGCTTTTATCAAAACAGCTTTGTGGATATTAATTATCATATAATGGTGTTTACATGGTAACCAAGGAGAGTGGTATCAAAGCGAGCCACACCTTGTCTTTAGGGGCAACCTGGAAGTGAAAGCCGGCCGTTCTGGTGAAGGCCGGGGACTCAAGGAGGAAAAACAACCAACTGACTCCCACAGAACAGAACATTCTGCCTGGCCACCGTCAGCGGTGCCCAAGTGAGAAATGTCACAGCTCTTGGCATAAGAGAGGGACTACTGTCCGTGGAGGGTTTTACTGTGAGAAGAGCTTCAGTGGGTCCCACGCCTGACCTCACCTTGGTGGAGTCCTCGCAGATCTCGCTAAAGTCGCTGTGCGTGGACTGGCAGGTGTCGATATCTGTGCAGCACAGCAGAGTGAAGTTCTCTCGGATTTGGTCATACAGGTCGCCGTCCAGTCTCTGTTGGGTAAAAGGCAGAAGTGACAGCTGGGGTTATGGCCGAAGCCCTCATGCCAGACAAAATCAGAGGTGTTTTGAGGGGGAAATTCACTTGAGAGGATTTTAATCAACTGATTCATAATGAATTGCATTTGTTACTGCAATAATAAGAGTTGAGTCACAGAGAGATTTCCCTTGAGTGAGAGATGAAGAGGCACATTCAAGTAGATTGTGGTGTTATGAATGTTCTGTGGGGAAAATAACCCTTAAATTAATGTTTTCTGCTGAGCTGAACGTTTGACTCACATCATTACTTTGCAAAGGCAAAAAGTGAATAGAAAACATTTGAGCTCTACAGCTAAGACAACCACAGACAGGAAATGATTTAAGAGCTATCTCATACACATGAAGGAATGTTTTTTTTTCAGTGATAGGAGGAACGTCTGAGAGTGCAGACTATGCAAAGTGCTCATTCCTATAAGAGCCCATCTAATATACCTAAGACAACAGCCCATGATGAGAATCCAGAGAGACAGTATGAAGTTAGGAGATGCCAGGTGGTCTTACCCTCATGATGGCAGTCAGCTCTGCAGTGTAGAAGTACTGGTGAGGGGATTTGATGGAAGGTACTCATTACGCACCTCTGTCAGTCTCTGGTCATACTCTCTCTGCTTGTCATTCAGCTGGACAAGGGCAACAGGGAGGAGTGAGTAGATTATAAAATGTGCTCCATTTTGCAATAAATTCTAATATTACAGTTAATCAAAAGGCAAAATGTCAGGTGTCTAAGTAGAGTACAATATTTAAAAACTCAACTACATTATTCGTACATGCTTTATTGAAGACATTTCTACATAGTAAAGCATATAACCGATCGCAATCCTTTAACCTTTTGGAAATATTTGTACTCCAAAGGTGCAACTTTCACTGGGGATGGGGTCCCCCAGATACATTTTTGTCCCCCCAGTTTTATCACTGGAATGTGATACAAAACGAGGCAACGGTGTGCTTTAGGACCATGAGCACGCCTCCAAGTTGTCGGGTATGCGGTCTGGAGTGTTTATCAGACTGGATAAAATAAAATAAATGTATACATGTATGTTATGTCCTCTCCAGTTCTAAAACCAAAGTTGTGCCCCTGGTGTACTCTACAGTGCCTTCGGAAAGTATTCAGACCCCTTGACTTTTTCCACATTTTGTTAGGTTACAGCCTTATTCTAAAATGTATTAAATATTTTTTATCCCTCATTGATGGCTTTTGACTTCTAAACTTGAAATAGGGTTAATTATCAGGTGTCCTATGGAAATGAAGAGAGCCATAGTCTGGTTTCTACACCAGAAGTTAATGGTTATCTGTAGGAGGATTGTACAGTATATGCTCGAGGCAATTAAGCTTCGAATGTACTGAGTAAAGGAAAAGCAATCACATGGTTGCAGTCACTGATAAGGGTGGAGAGAGGTGGTTAGTGAGGAATGAGAGCCGAGGTCAGGTCAGGTCACATTAAGGGAGAAGGAACAGTTTATTGCCTGCATCACTAAACGTCTTGCCTAGCAATAAAGATGTAATGTTTAGAGAGTAGGAGGATACTTCACCCAAATTGGGGTATATATACTCGTGCTGGGGGAAACATGTCTTTGTCTGTTCACCTTTTACGTGAATAAACTTGGTTTGAGCTTTTAATGTTATCCGTCAGTTTTTACCCTGTTATTTAGAACCTAACATCATCAATCTACACACAGTACCCCATAATGACAAAGCAAAATTAAAAATTTAAAAAACGGAAATATAACATTTACATAATTATTCAGACCCTTTACACAGTACTTTGTTGAAGCACCTTTGGCAGCGATTACAGCCTCGAGTCTTCTTGGGTATGACGCTACAAGCTTGGCACACCTGTATTTGGGGAGTTTTTCCTATTTTTATCTGCAGATCCTCTCAAGCTCTGTCAGGATGGATGGGGAGCGTTTCTGCACAGCTATTTTCAGGTCTCTTCAGAGATGTTCGATCGGGTTCAAGTCCGGGCTCTGGCTAGGCCACTCAAGGACATTCAGAGACATGTCCCGAAGCCAGTCCTCCGTTGTCTTGGCTGTGTGCTTATGGTCGTTTTCTTGTTGGAAGGTGAACCCTCGCCCCAGTCTGAGGTCCTGAGCGTTCTGGAGCAGATTTTCATCAAGGAACTATCTGTACTTTTCTCTGTTCATCTTTGCCTCAATCCTGACTAGTCTCCCAGTCCCTGGCGCTGAAAAACATCCCCACAGCATGATGCTGCCACCACCATGCTTCACCGTAGGGATGGTGCCAGGTTTCCTCCAGATGTGACGCTTGGCATTCAGGCCAAAGAGTAAAATCTTGGTTTCATCAGACCAGAGAATCTTGTTTCTCATGGTCTGAGAGTCTCTAGGTGCCTTTTGGCAAACTCCAAGCAGGCTGTCATGTCCCTTTCTGGAAGGTTCTCCCATCTCCACAGAGGAACTCTAGAGCTCTGTCAGAGTGACCATCGGGTTCTTGGTCGCCTCCCTGACCAAGGCCCTTCTCCCCCAACTGCTCAGTTTGGCCGGGCGGTCAGCTCTAGGAAGAGTCTTGGTGGTTTCAAACTTCTTCCATTTAAGAATGATGGAGGCCACTGTGTTCTTGGGGACCTTCAATGCTGCAGAAATGTTTTGGGACCCTTTCCCAGATCCTTGACACAATCCTGCTCTACGGACAATTCCTTCGACTTCACAGCTTGGTTTTTGCACTGACATGCACTGTCAACTGTGGGATCTTATATAGACAGGTGTGTGCCTTTCCAAATCATATCAATTGAATTTACCACAAGTGGACTTTAATCAAGTTGCAGAAACATCTCAAGGATGACCAATGGAAACAGGATGCACCTGAGCTCAATTTCGAGTCTCATAGCAAAGGGTCTGAATACTGTAAATAAGGTATCTGTTTTTTACATTTGCAAACATTTATAAAAACCTGTTTTTTGCTTCGTTATTATGGGGTATTGTGTGCAGACCGCTGAGGATTAATTTTWAAAAAAAATACATTTTAGAATAAGGCTGTAACGTAACACAATGTGGAAAAAGTTAAGGGGTCTGAATACTTTCCGAAGGCACTGTATGTGTAGCAACTAGCCAGGTGACATTTATGCGGTGGTGGTGGTGGGGTACTTCGGCCTGTACACACTTGCATGTGTGTCAGACTACATTACGTAGCCTACCTTTGAACACATTTTTCTGCAAGCCTGTACTAAATGGAAAAATCCATGGTCACACTTCTTGGATCTGAAAAAGGTCAGATGAGGACGTGATAGAAATAATAATAGCAAGACTCGTATTGCCATTATTATAGATTATGATCAATTGACATAAAATATACACTTCAAGTGCGTATCTGAACATCTAGAATGCAATAACTACAGGTTTACATAACATCTAACATCCCATTACCTGCTCCCTCTCAGATGTTGAACTCCCTAACTATGGTACAGTGGGAAGCAGCATTCATTTAAGGCAATAAGCTGGGGGAAAAACAGGCCTAGAGTAAGAGTATCATTGGTGGGAAGATCAATCAAAAATAGATATGGTTTTACACTACATCACCAAAAGTATGTGGACACCTGCTCGTCGGACATCTCATTCCAAAATCATGGGCATTAATATGGAGTTGGTCCCCCCGTTGCTGCTATAACAGTCTCCACTCTTTTGGAAAGGCTTTCCACTAGATGTTGGAACATTGCTGCGGAAACTTGCTTCCATTAAGCCACAAGAGCATTAATAAGGTAGGGCACTGATGTTGGGCGATTAGGCCTGGCTCGCAGTCAGCGTTCCAATTCATCCCAAAGGTGTTCGATGGGGTTGAGGTCAGTCTCTGTGCAGGCCAGTCAAGTTCTTCCACACCGATCGACAAACTATTTCTGTATGGACCTCGCTTTGTGAACAGGGGCTTTATCATGCTGAAACAGGAAAGGGCCTTCCACAAAGTTTGAATCACAGAATCGTCTAGAATGTCATTATATGCTGTAGCGTTAAGACTTCCCTTCACTGGAACTAAGGGGCCTTGCCCGAAAGATGAAAATTAGTCACAGACCATTATTCCTCCTTTACAAAACTTTACAGTTGGCACTATGCATTGGGGCAGGTAGCGTTCTCCTGGCATCCACCACACCCAGATTCATCCATCGGCCTGCCAGATGTGTTTCCACCGCTCCAGAGTCCAATGGACCCTCCACCTCCAAATTCGATCCCGCTCCAGAGTACAGGCCTCGGTGTAACACTCATTCCTAAGACGATAAACGCGAAGCCGACCATCACCCCTGGTGAGACAAAACTGCGACTCGTCAGTGAAGAGCACTTTTTGCCAGTCCTGTCTGGTCCAGCGACGGTGGGTTTGTGCCCATAGGCAACGTTGTTGCCGGTGATGTCTGGTGAGGACCTGTCATACAACAGGCCTACAAGCCCTCAGTCCAGCATCTCTCAGCCTATTGCAGACACTTTGAGCACTGATGGAGGGATTGTGCGTTCCTGGTGTAACTCGGGCAGTTGTTGTTGCCATCCTGTAACTGTCCTGCAGGTGTGATGTTCGGATGTACTGATCCTGTGTAGGTGTTGTTACACGTGGTCTGCCACTGCGAGGACGATCAGCTGTTTGTCCTGTCTCCCTGTAGCGCTGTCTTAGGCGTCTCACAGTACGAACATTGCAATTTATTGCCCTGGCCACATCTGCAGTCCTCATGCCTCCTTGCAGCATGCCTAAGGCACGTTCACGCAGATGAGCAGGGACCCTGGGCATCTTTCTTTTGGTGTTTTTCAGAGTCAGTAGAAAGGCCTCTTTAGTGTGCTAAGTTTTCATAACTGTGACCTTATTGCCGTACCTCCTGTAAGCTGTTAGTGTCTTAACCATTCCACAGGTGTATGTTCATTAATTATTTATAGTTCATTGAACAAGCATGGGAAAACAGTGTTTAAACCCTTTACAATGAAGACTCTGTGAAGTTATTTTGATTTTTTATTAATTATCTTTGAAAGACAGGGTCCTGAAAAAAGGAAAGTTTCTTTTTTTTGCTGAGTTATATATATATATAATTAACACAGTTGAAGTCGGAAGTTTACATACACCTTGCCAAATACATTTAAACTCAGTTTTTCACATTTCCTGACATTTAATCCTAGTAAAAATTCCCTGTCTTAGGTCAGTTAGGATACCACTATATCACCACTAATTTCAGAATAATGTAGAGAGAATGATTTATTTCAGCTTTTATTTCTTTCATCACATCCTCCAGTTGGTCAGAAGTTTACATACACTCATTAGTATTTGGTAGCATTGCCTTTAAATTGTTTAACTTCGGTCAAACGTTTCGGGTAGCCTTCCACAAGCTTCCACAATAAGTTGGGTGAATGTTGGTGTAACCGATGTGAAATGGCTATGTAGTTAGCGGTGGTGTGCGCTAATCAGCATTTCAATCGGTGACGTCAACTCGCTCTGAGACCTGAAGTAGTTGTTCCCCTTGCTCTGCAAGGGCCGCGGCTTTTGTGGCGCGATGGGTAACGATGCTTCGTGGGTGTCAGTTGTGCAGAGGGTCCCTGGTTCGAGCCCGGGTCGGGCGAGGGGACGGACGAAAGCTATACTGTTACATTGATGCTGTTGACCCGGATCACTGGTTGCTGCGGAAAAGGAGGAGGTCAAACGGGGGGTGAGTGTATCCGATGTGAAATGGTTAGCGGTGGTACGCGCTAATAGCTTTTCAATCGGTGACGTCACTCACTCTGAGACCTGAAGTAGTTGTTCCCCTTGCTCTGCAAGGCTTTTGTGGCGCGATGGGTAACGATGCTTCGTGGGTGACTGTTGTTGATGTGTGCAGAGCCCAGGTAGGGCTCGAGCCCAGGTAGGGGCGAGGAGAGGGATGGAAGCTATACTGTTACATTGGCCCATTCCTCCTGACAGAGCTGGTGTAACTGAGTCAGGTTTGTAGGCCTCCTTGCTCACACACGCTTTTTCAGTTCTGCCCACACATTTTCTATAGGATTGAGGTCAGGGCTTTGTGATGGCCACTCCAATACCTTGACTTTGTTGTCCTTAAGCCATTTTGCCACAACTTTGGAAGTATGCTTGGGGTCATTGTCCATTTGGAAGACCCATTTGGGACCAAGCTTTAACTTCCTGTCTGATGTCTTGAGATGTTGCTTCAATATATCCACATAATTTTCTTACCTCATGATGCCATCTATTTTGTGAAGTGCACCAGTCCCTCCAGCAGCAAAGCACCCCCACAACATGATGCTGCCACCCCAGCAACATGACGATGGTCATTATGGCCCAACAGTTATACTTTTGTTTCATCAGACCAGAGGACATTTCTCCAAAAAGTACGATCTTTGTCACTATGTCCAGTTGCAAACCGTAGTCTGGATTTTTTTATGGCAGTTTTGGAGCAGTGGCTCCTTCCTTGCTGAGCGGCCTTTCAGGTTATGTCGATATAGGACTCATTTTACTGAGGATATAAATACTTTTGTAYCTGTTTCCTCCAGCATCTTCACAATGTCCTTTGCTGTTGTTCTGGGATTGATTTGCACTTTTTGCACCAAAGTACGTTCATCTCTAGGAGACAGAACGCGTCTCCTTCCTGAGCAGAATGACGGCTGCGTGGTCCCATGGTGTTTATACTTGCATACTATTGTTTGTACAGATGAACGTGGTACCTTCACGCATTTGGAAATTGCTCGCAAGGATGAACCAGACTTGTGGAGGTCTAGAATTGTTTTTCTGAGTTCTTGGCTGATTTCTTTTGATTTTCCCATGTAGGCCTTGAAATACATCCACAGGAAGATGCTGGAGGAAACAGGTACAAAAGTATCTATATCCACAGTAAAACGAGTTTACTGCATTTACACTTTATGTGTATTAAATGACAAATACTGTACATAGTTTAACAGTGCTGTAACGATGTTCGTCTGAGGAAGAAGGAGTAGACCAAAGCGCAGCGTGGTACGTGTTCATGATGTTTATTATAACCTGAACACTTGAAACAAAAAACAAAAGTGGAACAAAACGCAACAGTTCTGTCAGGTACTCACACTAAACAGAAAACAACTACCCACAAAACCAACATGGAAAATGGCAACCTAAATAGGCTCCCCAATCAGAGACAACGAGAAACAGCTGTCTCTGATTGGGAATCAATTCAGGCCACCATAAACCTACAAACGATAGGTTTAGACCATAAAAAATACCCATAGATAAACAAAAACCCTAGACAAGACAAAAACCCCTAGACAATACAAAAACTAAATAAACCACCCTTGTCACACCCTGACCTAACCAAAAATTAAAGAAAACAAATATAACTCAAGTCAGGGCGTGACAAGTGCATGTAGCATGTGGAGGTCTAAGCTGTGATAGTGTGATGGGTTTTCTAGGGTTCTCCACCGCTCCAATAGTAACCATTAGATCACAATCTTTTCAAGACTAATGAGTAACTCACATCCCTGCTTTGTTTGATTATCTGCCATTAACAACAACTACCTCAGAGTAGCATAAAGATTGAGAGGAAGTCCTCAGTAAGTGATCAATTTGTTGCCTTGTCTACAAAGGTATAGAGGATATGAAAGGCTTTGGTTGTTTGTGTTAGATTGTGTTAGAATGTATTTCCCTCCTTGAGAAAAACTGAAAGTATAACATGAGAAAACCTCTTGTAATGAGTTTTATGGTTATGTGAGGGGATGCATTGTGGGCTTAGAACAACGTGCCATGGTTACATCATTGTGTCATTTCCAGAAGCATGGAGGAGTCTATCGTAAACTACACTCTGTTAAACTAATATCTCCTCATTGACATGGAGAAAAATGTGTAAATAAGTGTACTTAATCGGAGTAGATCATTCTAGTGGGCTTGATGTGAATGTGTGTACAAGCTGTAGATAAGCTTTAACAGACTCCAAAACAATCTCTACACAACGTTCTCAACTTAGCGAAGCCTGATGAAGACAATTTACAGTTATGAACGCTACACTACTTTTGCGAAGTAGTGTATCTGGCTGGGTACTCAGACTCGGCTGCACTGCATCATACATTACTTCAGTGTCCTCCAATAAGCCACTGCACCGCTCAGCTCACCCTTTTGGCTCTCAGCTCCTTGGTTGACTTCTTCAGAGTGTCAGTGGTGAGTGAGCGATATCCGTCAGCGGCCGTGAGATGACGCGGTCCGCTCTGTGCCGTGGCCTCAGAGACCTACACATAGCAAACACACTCCTGGGAATAACACACACACACACACACAAAGGTAGGGTATTACACCAGCGCTATGGCATCCCCTGATGTTAGAATGTCTGATTAGAGAAGAGAGTATAGTATTCATACCCCTTGACTTATTGCACATTTTGTTGTGTTACAGCCTGAATTCAAAATTGATCAAATTAATGTTTTTTTCTCACCCATCTACACACAATACCTCGTAATGACAAAGTGAAAACATGTTTTAAGAATTTTTTAAACATTTATTGAAAGTTAAATACATAAATAGCTCATTTACATAAGTATTCACACCCCTTTGCTATGACAATGGAGCTCCAAATGGAGCTTGGGTGCATCCAATTGCCTTTGATCATCCTTGAGATGTCACTACAATTTTATTGTAGTACACCTATTGCCAATCCAATTATTTGGACATGAATTAGAAAGAAACACACCTGTCTATATAAGGTCCCACAGTAACAGCGCATGTCGGAGCAAAAACTATACCATGAAGTCCAAGGAACTGTCTGTAGATTTCCGAGATAGAATTATGATAAGGCATCATTCTGGGGAAGGGTATACAACTATTTCTATTTTCTGTGCTCTTGAAAGTTTCCAAGAGCAGAGTGGTCTCCATCATTGGGAAATGGAAAAAAGTATGGAACTTCCCAGACGCAGCCAAGAGCTGGTCGTCCGACCAAACTGAGCAACAGGGCAAGAAGGACCTTGATCATGGAGGTGAACAAGAACCCAATGACCACTCTGACAAAACTACAGATTTCCTTAGCTGAGATGGGAGAACCTGCCAGAAGGACAACAGTCTCTACAGCACTTCACCAATCTGGCATTTATTGGAGTGGCCAGATGGAAGCCACTCCAGAGAAAAAGGCACATGAATGACTCAGAGAATAAGGTAAAAGGTTATGTGGTCTGATGAGCCAAAAATGGAACTCTTTGGCCTGAATGCAAAGCGATATGTCCGGAGAAAACCAGGCACAGCGTATCACCCATCTAACACCATCCCTACCGTGAAGCATGTTAGTGGCAGTATCATGCTACGGGATGCTTTTCAGCAGCAGGGACTGGAAGACTGGTATGGATATAGGGAACAATGAATGGAGCCAAATACAGGCAAATCCTTAATGAGAACATGCTCAGTATGCAAACAGACTGGAGTGAAGATTTTAGTTCCAACATTACAATGACATTTACATTTTTACATTTAAACAAAAAACAATGACCCCAAGTATACAGCCAAAGCAAAGCTGGAATGGCTTCAGAACAAGAATGTGAAAGTCCATGAGTGGCCCAGCCAAAGCCTAGACTTGAATCTCATTGAAAATCTGTGGAAAGATTTGAAGAATGCTGTTCACCCCCACTCCCCATTCAACTTAACAGAGCTTGAGAAAATCTGTAAGGAAGAATGGGAGAAAATCCCCAAATCCAGATGTGCAAAGCCGATACAGACATACCCAAGACTACACAAAGATGTAATCGCCGCCAAAGTTTCTTCTACAAAGTGTTGACTCAGGGTTGTGAATACTTATGTAAATTAGATTTCTGTATTTCATTTTCAATAAATGAAATAAAAGAGCATGTTTTCACTTTCTCATTATGGGGTATTGTGTGTAAATGGGCAAATTTTTTAAATTATTTAATCAATCTTGAATTCAGGCTGTAACAACAAAATGTGGAATAAGTCAAGGGGTATGAATACTTTCCAAAGGCACTGTATATTACATATTTCCTTCATATCTGCATTTGAAACATTGCATGCATCTTGTCTTACCAAAATGGGAGGTTGGAATGACTGATAGTAAAAATGTCATTGTGCAGTGGGATCAAACTATCAAGCTCCTTATAGGTTACCCAGAGTTCAAAGAGTCTTCCTTGCCTCTTTGCCAGTCTTTCTTTTGGAACTGTATGGCCAGCCTCTGGGGAGCCTGAAAAAGGAATGTTTTAAAGTTGATTGGACACACAAGTAGGGGTATTTAATTCACCTTATAAACCTTGTTATAATCCATACATAGGAATTTGGTTTGTAATGCAAGTGCAGAGCCCAATTTACAGTAAACACGTCTTGTTTTTGTGTACGGGAGAACTTGCAGATGTTTGGAGCTAAAGGCAGAGGTTTGCTATCAATACTTGAAGCTCTGCCGGCGAAACCCTTGGTGGAAAGTCAACAACCCAGTGAAAACAGGCCTGTCCAGTGTTCACTTCCTGTTTCAGGGGAACTCACTGCCGACGTCAGAGAACTGATCCAGGAGCCTGGCTCAGAAACAAACTGGCTCCTTCACACCCAGACATCACATAGCAGAGCTGCTACGGGCCAGCCACCAGTAGTACTGAAGCCACAGACCGCTTTTATTCTGAAATGTTCAGATGTGGAGGGATTGGTTCACAGGCCCTTATTTCACCATCACCACCCTGCTACATTCTCCATGGTGCTAGGGTCTGAGATGGACCAAGTCTCACAGTCTATGGGTGGAAAATACTTGCCTGAGTGTTTATGTGAAAATTATTATAACTGTTAGACCTACTCTGTAGGTGTAATACTGATGCTAACTACCAACAGAGCCAGAAGCACAAACACCAGGAACAGCACAACAGGACAGTTGTTTCACTATGGAAACAAACTAGAAACCACAATGGTCAGAGGCAAGTTCAATGTCCATGGCAACAAATCGATAGAAGACTCATTAGGAATGCTCTTAAGTCCGGCACTATAGGACGTTACTACACTATAACCCAGCCAGTCACAATGTTAGAAAACTAATAGGATTAGGTCAGTTCAGTACATCTAAAGCAGACACAGCCATTGTCATTTAATGAAGATATCAGATAATCAAAAACCCTATTATGCACATCTTACAGAATGACCTACACCATCCATATTGCTCCATGGGGAAACAGCCAATCGGAAATCAGCACTACTGTATGACACAACTAGAACTGTTTCCCTGGTTCCTGAGACAAATGCACAACGTGTGCTGTATTCCCCTGCCTTGCTTAAGGACATAGACAACACCAAGGTCCCTGAAAGTCACCAACTCAATATCTGAATACATTCTATGAAAACATTCAATATGAGTGTTTTGAGTAGTTTCAAGTTGTATGTCACATGCACAAGTACAGTGACAAGCTTAACTTGCAAGCACTATCCAACAGTGAAGTATTCAATATCAAAATAGTATAACTAATAAAATAATATATTTTTAAAAAACAAGAGAAATAAGAGAGGAAGATATTGTGGCGATTTCGGCGCCAAGATCTTTGTAAGGCAGGGTTTACACACACAAACACACACCACCAGTCCAACTGAAGGGTTAAAACGGTTTATTATTATCAGGCTACAGCAGCATGGCTGATATACCAAAACTCAAAACAAACAGAGTAAACACTTTGTCACCAGTGGAAGGTCCTCCAATCTTGGTCTTTGGGGGTTCAAACCTTGTTGAAATCATAATTTCCTTTTTTCTTAAAAACCTCCTTCACCATATGCTCTGTCATTCCAATAACCTCCTACTCCTTCACCTGCCAGGGTCAAAAAAAAAGAAAAGAAAGACAAAGACAACCCAGGGCGAGGTTCAGTAGAAGCACTGATTGGTTTCACCTGTCTGCAGTTTGGCTCTGATTACAAGTGGAGACAGGTGTAGCTGTTCTGATACAGTCTAGAAGTTTTCCCCTGGTCCTGCCTCTGGGGAATACTTCACAATGCTGTCTGTGGCCCTGGCAGCCAAAAAACAAAGAAACCTCGCAGGCACATAACGTYCATCCACCACACAAGCCCTGAAACCGCTACACTTGAGTACTGTATGTAGGGATTAGGAGAAAGTGACTGATAGTAGGATAAATAATTATAATAATAGTAAACAGTATGGCAGCAACATAAGTGGTGGGTGGGTGTGTGAGTGATAGGTGGATATACATGTAAACAGGGCTGAAAAGTGGCAGGAATATATAAATACTTATGGTGATATGTAAACAGGAGTAATAGTGACCATTAGCAGGATAACTAGATAGATACTAATGGTAATGGCAATCAATAATTAATGAACAGAAGTGTAGTGGTAGTAATAAATATAATCAATATTTATTTTAACAGCGTTGGTGTGAGGGGGAGCAGTAGTTGTTAGCCATAAAACAGTCTTATGGCCAGGGGATAGAAGCTGTTTAGGAGTCTGTTGCTCGTTGAGGGTCAGAGTGGCAGAGGTGTTGTTGCCTACCCTCACCACCTGGGGGGCGGCCCGTCCAGAAGTCCAAGATTCAGTTGCAAAGGGAGGTGTTCAGTCCCAGGGTCCTGAGCTTGGTGACGAGGTTGGAAGGCACTATGGTGTTGAACGCTGAGCTGTAGTTGATGAACAGCATCCTCACATAGGTATTCCTCTTTTCAAGGTGAGAGAGGGCAGTGTGGAGTGCAATAAAGATAGCATCTTCTGTGCATCTTCTGTGGTACGCAAATTGTAGTGGGTCCAGGGTGTCTGCGATGATAGAGTTGATGTGTGCCAGGACCAGCCTTTCAAAGCACTTCATTATTACAGATGCTAGTGCTACAGGGTGGTAGTCATTGTGGCAGGATGCCTTAAGAGTTTATGGGAAAAGGAATGATGGTAGTCAGTTTGAAACATGGGGATTACAAGGAGAGGTTTAAAAAGTCAGTGAAGACAGCCAGCTGGTCTGCACATGCCCTGACATCACGCCCTGCGGCCTTACGAGTGTTGATCCGTTTAAAAACCTTACTCGCGTCAGCCTCGGAGAGAGATCCCCCCCAGTCCTCCTGATCAGCAGGGGCCTTCATGCAGGGCTCTGTGTTGTTTTTGTCGAAGTGTGTGTAAAAGGCATTGAGTTCGTCTGGTAGAGAAGCATCATTGGGCAGATCATGGCTCGGGCTTCCTTTCTAGTCCGTAATTTACAGTAGCCACTGCCACATACATTGAACGTCTGAGCCGGTATTGTTCCGATATTGTCATTTTGCCTGTTTGATGGCTCTGCGGAGGTCGTCGAGGGACTTCTTGTACGCGTTTGTGTCCTCAGCCGTAGCCACAAAGATGGCTGCGATAGCCTTGTGAGTGGTAGCTCTGTCCTTTAGCTTAGCACGCATCTCAGTGTTAACCCAGTAATGCCCTTAATGTAGGGAGGGCTGGGAGAGTTTAGGTTAAAGTAGTTGTAGAAATTATGCTAACAAAAACAGACCCTGAGAGGGCAGGTAAGTGTCCAGGAGATATTCCAAACCAATTTTAGTTCAATGATATGCCACTCTACGATATGGCAGGTCGTATCACAGGGTGTACCGCCCACCATGACTGGAGAGGGTGACGTGGTACAGAACATATAAGGGTACATTATAACACACACACACACCTGACCACAGCTTCTCATTTAGCATTAGTAGTATGAGAGTCCTCTCACCTGACTGTACTCTTTCTCTATGGCAACCAGTTGTTTACTGAAAGACCTGGGCAGAGAAAAATAAACATCACATAGAGACACAGTTTCATCCAGGATATGTCAGTGAACTGCATTTAGGCTGTAATTATATCCCCTCTTGCCCTCTCTCTCGCTCTCTAAGATACAATAATTGGCAGAAAGCAATAGGCTCACAGCACATACCTTGAAAGCTAATATCTCTAAACACTGATCAGATGCTAGACTGGAGCTGAAAGCTCAGCCATAGATCATTCTGTTTCACATACTCAGCATCCTTAGTGTATCTAATGGTTCTTGTGATGTCTACAATGCAAATTGCAGCCATACTGCGGCCATATACAGCCATACTTATCAGGTATGTACAGTATGTACAGTTGAAGTCGGGAGTTTACATAGGTTGGAGTCATTAAAACAATTTTTCGTCAACTCCACAAATTTCTTGTTAACAAACTATCGTTTTGGCAAGTCGGTTAGGACATCTACTTTGTACATGACACAAGTAATTTTTCCAAAAATAGTGTACAGACAGATTATTTCACTTATAATTCACTGTATCACAAATCCAGTGGGTCAGAAGTTTACATACACTAAATTGACTGTGCCTTTAAACAGCTTGGAAAATTCCAGAAAATGTCATGGCTTTAGAAGCTTCTGATAGGCTAATTTACATCATTTGAGTCAATTGGAGATGTACCCGTGGATGTATTTCAAGTCCTACCTTCAAACTCAGTGCCTCTTTGCTTGACATCATGGGAAAATCTAAATAAATCCGCCAAGACTTCAAAAAATGCTACCAAATACTAATTGAGTGTATGTAAACTTCTGACCCACTGGGAATTAGATGAAAGAAATCAAATCTGAAATAAATCATTCTCTCTACTATTATTCTGACATTTCACATTCTTAAATAAAGTGCTGATCCTAACTGACCTAAAACAGGACATTTTTACTGGGATTAAATGTCAGGAATAGTGAACATCTGAGTTTAAATGTATTTGGCTAAGGAGTATGTAAACTTACAACTTCAACTGTATTTATACAAACATAGGCTTCAGTAGGATGGAACAAGTCATAGACTGTTCGCTCTACTACCACACGGCAAGCGGTACTGGAGTGCCAAGTTAAGGTCCAAAAGGCTAGTTAAAAGCTTCTACCCCAAGCCATAAGACTCCTGAATAGTTAATCAAACGGTTTCCCGGATTATTTGCATTGACCCCCTTTTTTTACGCTGCTGCTACTCGCTGTTTATCTATGCATAGTCACTTTACCCTACCTACATTTACATATGACCTCAATTACCTCGAATTAACCCGTACCCCCGCACATTGACTTGGTACCCCCTGTGGTGTAGAATGTCATTGTATGCTGTATTGTTAAGATTTCCCTTCACTGGAACTAAGGGGCCTAGCCCGACCCATGAAAAACAGCCCCAGACCATTATTCCTACTTCACAAAACTTTACAGATGGCATTATGCATTCGGGTAGGTATCGTTCTCCTGGCATCCGCCAAACCCAGATTCGTCCGTCGAACTGCCAGATGGTGAAGCGTGATTCATCGCTCCAGAGAAAGCGTTTTCACTACTCCAGGGTCCAATGGCGGCTAGCTTAACACCACTCCAGCTGATGGTTGGCATTGTGCATGGTGATCTTAGGCTTGTGTGTGGCTGTTTGGCCATGGAAACCCCTTTCATGAAGCTCCCAACCAACAGTTCTTGTTCTTGTGCTGACGTTGCTTCCAGAGGCAGTTTGGAACTCAGTAGTGAGTGTTGCAACCAAGGAAAAAGGGCAGCTCTAGCAGGGCATAAATGTGATGAGCTGACTTGTTAGGTGGCATGCTATGACGTGCCACGTTGTAAGTCACTGAATTTTTCAGTAAGGCCATTATACTGCCAATGTTTGTCTATGGAGATTGCATGGCTGTGTGGTCGATTTTATATACCTGTCAGTAACGGGTGTGGCTGAAATAGCTGAATCCACTCATTTGAAGGGGTGTCCACATACTTTCGTATATATAGTGTATCATAGTCATAGCAAGGAACATATACACTGCTCAAAAAAATAAAGGGAACACTTAAACAACACAATGTAACTCCAAGTCAATCACACTTCTGTGAAATCAAACTGTCCACTTAGGAAGCAACACTGATTGACAATAAATTTCACATGCTGTTGTGCAAATGGAATAGACAAAAGGTGGAAATTATAGGCAATTAGCAAGACACCCCCAATAAAGGAGTGGTTCTGCAGGTGGTGACCACAGACCACTTCTCAGTTCCTATGCTTCCTGGCTGATGTTTTGGTCACTTTTGAATGCTGGCGGTGCTTTCACTCTAGTGGTAGCATGAGACGGAGTCTACAACCCACAAAGTGGCTCAGGTAGTGCAGCTCATCCAGGATGGCACATCAATGCGAGCTGTGGCAAAAAGGATTGCTGTGTCTGTCAGCGTAGTGTCCAGAGCATGGAGGCGCTACCAGGAGACAGGCCAGTACATCAGGAGACGTGGAGGAGGCCGTAGGAGGGCAACAACCCAGCAGCAGGACCGCTACCTCCGCCTTTGTGCAAGGAGGAGCACTGCCAGAGCCCTGCAAAATGACCTCGCATCGAGATGTATTTTAAACTGCAAAACCCTTACGCACCACTGCACGTTATATACAAGATTTGGCTGGCCTTCTCTAGTCAATCGTAGGCTCAGTCACAGGTATACTTTTATTTACAAAGCCATTTTGGGTTTACTACCATTTTATATAGGCATTTTTATTGTTCAGAAATGTGGTGGGTATCAATCAATCAAATTTATTTATAAAGCCCATTTTACATCAGTCGATGTCACAAAGTGCTATACAGAAACCCAGCCTAAAACCCCAAACAGCAAGAAATGCAGATGTAGAAGCACGGTGTCTAAGAAAAACTTCCTAGAAAGGCAGGAACCTAGGAAGAAACCTAGAGAAGAACCAGGCTCTGAGGCGTGGCCAGTCCTCTTTTTGCTGTGCAGGGTTGAGATTATACATGGCCAAGATGTTCAAACGTTCATAGATGACCAGCAGGGTCAAATAATAATAATAATCACAGTGGTTGTAACAGGTCAGCACCTCAGGAGTAAATGTCAGTTGGCTTTTCATAGCCGAGCATTCAGAGTTAGACAGCAGGTGCGGTAGAGAAAGAGTCAAAAACAGCAGGTCCGAGACAAGGTAGCACATCCGGTGAACAAATCAGGGTTCCATAGCAGCAGGCAGAACAGTTGAAACTGGGGACAGCAAGGAGTCAACAGGCCAGGTAGTCCTGAGGCATGGTCCCAGGTCTCAGGTCCTCCGGGAGGGGAAGGAGAGAGAATTAGAGGGAGCATACTTAAATTCCAAACTGATTTTGGTTAAAGGACTTTTATGTACTCCGCACCATCGGCTTGGAACACCTTACGAAATACTTTTAAACTGGAAGAACATGTCCCGATTGGTGTTTTTAAATCATTGATGAAGGATTTTGAGGCTGATTCCCTGGCCTGTCAATGTTTTTAATTTGCTGTTTTATGACTTTGTTATACTCTTGTGAATTCTATGTTTTTTTACTAGATTACCTGTAGGTTTGTCATGTCAACTAGGGGGATGTATCTTGGCTATAAAAGATCTTGGTATTCTTTTATAGGCACTCTCAGAATTCATTATAGACATTGATCTGAGAGTCAAAGGGCGATTTTAAAGCTCACATATTATTAAAGATGAAATTTAAGTATAACTCTGACTGGTGTGTGGTTTGTAACTCTACTCATTTGGTAATACAGGAAATTGCCACGACACTGACTAAACCGAATCCATTCGTCTCAACTCTCAGCTGTGCGACATAGGTTATCAATTTTGGCTCCAGGAGTGTCTGTATAGCCTCTCCCTTTTGTGCAATAGGCTCCTTCCTGAATGTATACTTCTAATGCTGTCCCCAAGAGTTTCACGTTTGATTGACAATAGCCTGTACACTGTATTGTTGGAGAACCTAGGTCAGGAGAACCCCAAAAGGTGGCATACCTTGGTATTTTAGTTCAACGTCCAAAAACATCCAGTGTTGTCTTTATTATGTGTTACATGATTTGTAGCATTATGGTTTTGGGTTAAGATTATTCTTATTTCTTTTTTAATAGCCTATCTTCGTTTCTAATCATAAAGAAGTGTTGTTTGATTCAGCCAATAATCATGATTGAATGGTCAATAAAATATATGGCCATAACATTCTTCAGACAGATTTATCTGTGATGCACTTTGCCATACATAGACCTACATTATTTGATTTACTGGTCATTTCACAATCAAGTCAATAGAGAAAAAGCAAACTCAGGAGTAGATATGTCTGTTTCAGGTGTTTATTCAACCATTAGCCGTACAATTTCAAATTGATAAATAGTAAATAAATACATTATAAATATAGAATATTTAAATAATTTTGTTATCGTTTGAAGATGTTCAGTCCTTGGAACACTTGTCTCAGCTGCTCCAGAAACACCCGTGGAGACACCACTGGTTCACAGTGAGGGGCCAGCTGCTGAAAGCCCGGCTATGAGAGAGAATAACATATACATCTGGTAAGATCGTTGTAAATGTAAGCAATGTAATGGTAATTTCATGGCTCTTCAGTTATCTCTGCCATATTCAGAATGGCATTATAGTCTAAGAGCAATTCTGTGCATGTTTAAGGAAAATAACTTACATTGGACCAAAAATTCAATCTTCTACTCAGTAAGCGTGCAACAGGATGCACACTACTCAGTGACGCAAGTCCCTGTTTGAAGTAGTCTGGTGTGCACGTTTCCTATTCAAAGTAACGGAAGAAAAGGGTTATAAAGGTACACATTGGATGAAATGACTACTGTATCAACTCCAATGTACATATTATGCGTAGCTTACCACTGATGTGATGGGAATTTGGAGACACTGGCATTTTAGATCCTGCAGAGAAAAGTAAGTGTCAGAAAAAGAAGCTGGTACACAGTGGTGTAAAGTACTTAAGTAAAAATACTTGAAAGTACTACTTAAGTCGTTTTGGGGGGTATCTGTACTTTACTATTTATATTTTTGACAACTTTTACTTTGACTTCCTAAAGAAAATAATGTACTTTTTACTCAATACATTTTCCCTGACACCCAAAAGTACTAGTTACATTTTTTATGCTTATCAAGACAGGAAAATGGTTCAATTCACACACTTATCAAGAGAACACCCCTGGTCATCCCTACTGCCTCTGATATGGCGCACCCACTAAGCAAATGCTTCGTTTGTAAATTATATCTTAGTGTTGAACCGTGCCCATGGCTATCCGTAATTTAACAAACAAGAAAATTAGGCTGTCTTTTCATTTATTTATACTTTTACTTTTGATACTTAAGTATATTTTAGCAATTACATGTATTTTTGATATTTAAGTATATTTAAAAGCAAATACTTTTAGACTTTACTCAAGTAATATTTTACTGGGTGACTTTTACTTGAGTCACTCTCTATTAAGGTCTTTACTTTTACTCAAGTATGACAATTGGAGACAGAATTGTACCACTGCCGGTACAGAACTGTTTACTATAACCACTGTATTGCAATACAAAACATACATTTAGGTCAATATTCCTTTATCAGAGAGCAATGCATTACGTTAGGACTGAATATACTAAGATATGAAATATGTTTTGCAGATACACCAGAGGAAGTTAGGGCAGCCTGCTGTGGTAGGCTGTTGTAGCTGTGTGTATTCTGATTAAGATAAGCAATGTCACAAGACATATTAGAGATTATTTAGCTCTTTGCTCAAAAGGGGTGTTTCATGAAGTGTACACAAGAATCAGACTGACACTGAGACGTTTTTTTAAAGATAGAGTGTAGTGAAGTGAAGAAAAGATTAAGCCAATTATCTGAGATTGTTATGGACTCACCATTCCAGATGTGCTGCAGCCTTCATGACAGTTCTGTTGTTCAGGAAACACAGGTAACATTAGTTACATTACTTTAAATCGCTACAACTTGTCTGGACTTGAACATTTGTTCAAAAGGTTTTAGTGTAATAATAACTACCTTACCTTAAGTACATTTTTAATTGTATTGATATCATCATCATATTCAGTTCTTCCTTGAAGTGGTGCTGGAGATGAGGTGGCCAGACTAATCATCATTGAGAGCAGAAGAAGAAGAAGCATTATGCCTTTGTGCATTGCCATTTCTCTATTGATAAACCTGAATAAACAACTGGTTCCCAATGATTTGGTTCTGGACCTGTGTGGCAGCTTTTAAGACCCATTATTGGCATTTCCAAACAACTGGGGAATCCCTGATGCCAGTTTTCTCACTATAATTATTTGTCAGACTATTTTCCCACACAGGCCACTTTAGTCAGATGCCAAGGCATGAGTGCGATGTGTGCCACTGTCAACCACATATCACTGAAATCTCATTGTTTGTGTGGTATTTCCTAGAGTGATCTTCCAGTCTGCTAGGAATATAGAAACAGTAATTATGTTGTACTTTTATTATCTCAACTATCAATTAACTTGCAATAAAGAGCCTTTGACAATCTTACAGACTAATAAAATCAGTGCCCCATACATTTTCCCATATAATTTTAAGGACAGCATGCTCTCAATATCATTTCAAAATATACTTCGCATAACAAATGGAATATATTGACAAAATGCAGAAGGTAGAGGAAAATCCTAGGATTAACCTGTTTGTCTTGTTCCTGTTATTGGCAGTAGCCTCTCTCGCCACCATGTTCCGCTTCATTGGCTAACACAATTAAAGGAATGGGGCTGGAAAAATGGAACCACTCTCAAATTCATCAATGGATGCAAGAACTGACCTATTGGATC
Organism: Salvelinus sp. IW2-2015; assembly: GCF_002910315.2. NCBI lineage: Eukaryota > Metazoa > Chordata > Actinopteri > Salmoniformes > Salmonidae > Salvelinus > Salvelinus sp. IW2-2015. The sequence goes on from NC_036845.1 coordinate 25,700,415, forward strand.
GATTAGTAAAAAGCACACTCATATTTTGGGTTCTGATGGGACTATACAGTTAAACTAAACTCCTAAAGGCATTTATAAGATATATTCTTAAATCAATGGCTGAATATCATTAACACAAAAATGGGTGTAGCAATAGGAGATTGCCCATTTAACATAAAATGCCCTTACCGTTGGCTATAAACAGATTTTTATCTTTTACAATTCATGCTGATAGAAGGTCAAATAGTTATCAATCGAAACATCGTAACCACATCATGCACAACACTTGGCTTTCCCCGTGACGAGCCGTGTACAGAAAATACTGATGCTCACAACATGGTTTTCAAACAAGGTTAATCTACACATCAACCAGAGAATTACTGACACACTAGGTAGGAAAAAGTAAAGATAAGAAAGAACTTGGGGTGAAAAGGTTATTTTCTTTGCTCACAGATTCCATTTATTAAGGAACACTGTCGTTGACTTTACGCAAAAATTTGTATAACATTTACATTTAAGTCATTTAGCAGACGCTCTTATCCAGAGCGACTTACAATTATTAATTTGAAGCCATCATCCTGTTACAGTTATTGTAACGAAGATGCAGGCAGTCAGGAAGCAAGTGCAGTCGGTGAGTTTAATAAGAACGAACAGAGTGAATACACAAACAAGAGTATCGTCTGAACATAAACACAAACAATACTGCCTGATGGATGATTACAACGGAGTGCTAGATAAAGGGGGAGTAATCAGGGAATAGATGAAGTCCAGGTGTGCCTAATGATGAGGCGCAGGTGTGCATAATGAAGGTTGCCAGGTGTGCGTAATGATGGGTTGCCAGGACCTGTGGTTAGTAGACCGACGACGTCGAGCCCCGGAGAGGGGGATCGGGAGTAGGCGTGACAGTAACCCCCTCCCCCCCCGATGTGCAGCTCCAGCAGTAGGACAACTCTGGCCAGGAGGACGGTCCTGAGGGCGAGGAGCGGGCCGGTCTGGACGGCGAASGTGGAAATCTCAGATGATGTTGGGATCTAGAATGTCATCCACCGGAACTCAACACCGCTCCTCTGGACCGTACCCCTCCCAGTCCACCAGGTACTGGAGCCGACCCACACAACGTTGAGAGTCCAGGAGGGATCTGACGGCATAGGCGGTGCTTCCCTCAATGTCCAGGGGAGGAGGAGGGGTGTCGTGGGGGACGGCATCAGCAAGGGGACCAGGAACCACCGGTCTGAGGAGGGAAACGTGAAAAGAGGGTGAGATCCGGTAGTTAGTTGGGAGCTGTAATCGGTTACCTCATTGACCCTCCGGAGGACTTTGAATGGCCCCACAAACCGGGGGCTCAGCTTCCAGCAGGGCAAGTGGAGCAGGAGGTTCCTGGTGGTCAGGACCGACTGGTATCCCAGTACACACTGGAAGGGAGACAGCCCGGTGGAGTGACGAAGTGAGTTCTGGCGTACTCCGCCCAGGGAAGGAACTGGGCCCACTCCCCCTGCCAGTCCTGACAGTGACTCCTCAGGATCCTCCGCAGCTTCTGGTTGGTCCTTTCCACCTGCCCGTTGGATTGAGGCCGGTACCCAGATGTGAGGCTGACCATGACCCCCAGCTTCTCCATTAAGTCTCTCCATACCCGCGACGTGAACATAATCTCTCAACTCTCGGGCAAGGCCCTGGCATAGGCAACAGCGGTGTGGGAACAGCAGCCACAATCATGCAGCTCCATATTAGCCTTCACTGCCAAGCTGTGAAGAGTCTTCAACCACCCAGTCGGCAGATGAGAAGCGGCCAGCCGACTGTTCAACATCTGCCAAGGGGCCAGACCAGTGGGTGACTTCACCATTGAGTTCCGCACCCTCCCCGCCGAGAGTGGGTGGAATACGGATGCAGTGGTCAGCGTTTTCCACCAGGGGTTGTCTAACTCCATCAAGGATGAACTGGCTTCTCGGGAACTGGGAGAGGACCTCGAGTCCCTGATAATGCTGGAAATCAGGATCGACAACCACATCCGAGAACGAGTGACACAGCGTTTTTTTGACACCACCCCAGTATTCCGGTTTCCTGAGCACCCCAAGCCCCCCGAACCCAGCATTGAGGAGCCCATGAGCTCAGACACACACGTCTGATCCCACAGGAGCGTGACAGGTGCATGCGCAAAGGCTGCTGCCTCTACTGCGGAGGTCTCGATCATCTCCGTGCTACATGCCCAGAGCTGATGGGAAACGCCTGGACAAGGGGAGACCCTGACGAGCTGTGCAGTTACCCCCTGGCTACCCAGTCACCGTCTGTCACTACCCGCAACCCTCCACTGGGACAACCGTCAGCACCAGATTCAAGACTTTGTGGACTCCGGGGCCACAGATAAGTTAATTGATCAAGACTTCGCTAGAGAATTACAAATCCCCTGCATGAAATGTCCAATCCCTCTGCAGATTCAAGCCCTCGATGGATGCCCCATTGGCTCTGGCCAGGTGGAATATCAGTCCAAGCCCATTCTACTGCAGGTTGGGGTGAATCCCTCAGAGACTAAGTTCTCTTTTGATCACGGTTCCCGAGGACACCTTATCCTAGGGTACCCCTGGCTAGCGCTATATAACCCACTACTCTCCTGGTCTACGGGACACCTACTAGACTGTGGTAAGAACTGCCAGACTAAATGTCTAAGACCCCCACCTAGAGCCTCGCCGCATCCCCATGCATCCATTGAAGACCAAGACTTCTCCACTCTCCCTCCCGAATACTTTGACCTCCGGGAGGCCTTCAGTAAGAGGCAAGCCGCCACCCTCCCTCCTTATCATCCTCATTGCGGCCTGTTCAACCTGTGCCCAAAGCAAGTCCTCATGACAGCGACCCTGGCCCTGGTCCCACCTGTCCGTAGACTTTATCACAGGGTTACCTCCATCTCAAGGGCTTACCACTCTCATTGTGGTTGTAGATCGGCTCCCTCAGTGAAGGAGACCGTTGATCTCATGATTACCCATATCTTTCGAGTACACAGACTTCCCCAGTACATTGTCACGGAAGGTGGGCCCCAGTTCGTCGCACGGTATTGGAAAGCCTTCTGCTCCCTGTTGGGGGCGTCGGTGAGTCTCTCCTCGGGGTTCCAACCACAGTCGATTGGGCAAACGAAGCGGGCCAACCAGGAGCTGGAGAAGTTCCTCCGCTGTTTTGTCTCCACCCAGGCCAGCAACTGGAGCAAGTTCCTCGTCTGGGCGGAGTAAGCTCACAGCACACTGCCGAACTCGTCCACTGGACTGTCGCCGTTCGAATGTCAGTTTGGGTTCGCCCCCCCTTGTTTCCTGAACAAGAGGCCCAAGCAGGGGTGCCATCAGATGAGGTGTTCATTTGACGATGTCGCCGCACCTGGATTACAGCTCGATTCTCCTTGCTCCACTCATCTGCCCGATACCAACAACAGGCAAACTGGCACCAAAGGCCTCTTCGGCTCCTCCAACCGGGTCAACGAGTGTGGCTGTCCACACGTGATCTTCCCTTAAAGGTGGACTCACGGAAGCTCGCTCCACGCTACATAGGACCATTCAAGATACTGAGTCGCATCAACACGGTCACCTATCGTCTCCAGCTTCCCATGTCTATGAGGGTCTATTCATCCTTCCATGTCTAAAGCTGGTAAGGACCAGTCCCTTCTCTCCTGCCACACCTTCCCCTCCGCTCCCTCGACATGTCGATGGTCGTCCGGCGTCTGTTGGAGGCTCGTCGGGTCTGAGGCACCCTGCAGTACCTGGTGGACTAAGAGGGCTACGGCCCTGAGGAGCGGGAGTGAGTGCCTGCCCGTGACATACTGGATCCGGGTCTCGTTCGGGACTTCAACCAACTACGTGGTGGTCGCCCTGGCTCCGCTGCTGGAGCCACTTCTAGAAGGGGGATACTGTCATGGTTCCACCTGTCACCAGAGAGCAGCAGAGACCGTCTTAGATACATTAACGACACTCAGGTGTGTCCTATTTACTCATTATGATTTCCCTGTTAAGAGGTGTGTTTTCTGTTGTCCTTTGCTGAAGCTTGAATTATGTGCCGTGTGCATTTGTCTCCTGCACCTGGGTCCAACCTCACCATGTCACAATACTAGGCTACTTGCAATGCAATACTTCAACGACTAGAAAATGTGCGTACGCATGTGCATTCTCACATCAGGTTCCGTTTTTAGAAACTTATGTGTGAAAACTGGCGCACGCATGTTTTGGGGTATAGTTTGTACGTACAGTTGAAGTCTGAAGTTTACATACACCTTAGCCAAATTTAAACTCAGTTTTCCACAATTCCTGACATTTAAGTTTACATACACTCAATTAGTATTTGGTAGCATTGCCTTCAAATTGTTTAACTTCGGTCAAACGTTTCAGGTAGCCTTCAACAAGCTTCCCACAATAAGTTGGGTGAATGTTGGCCCATTCCTCCTGTCAGAGCTGGTGTAACTGAGTCAGGTTTGTAGGCCTCCTTGCTCACACACGCTTTTTCAGTTCTGCCCACACATTTTCTATGGGATTGAGGTCAGGGCTTTGTGATGGCCACTCCAATACCTTGACTTTGCTGTCCTTAAGCCATTTTGCCACAACTTTGGAAGTATGCTTGGGGTCATTGTCCATATGGAAGACCCATTTGCGACCAAGCTTTAACTTCCTGACTGATGTCTTGAGATGTTGCTTCAATATAGCCACATCATTTTCTTACTCATTGATGCCATCTTATTTTGTGAAGTGCACCAGTCCCTCCAGCAGCAAAGCACCCCACAACATGATGCTGCCACCCCTGTGCTTCAAGGTTGGGATGGTGTTCTTTGGCTTGCAAGCCTCCCCTTTTTCCTCCAAACATAAGGATGGTCATTATGGCCAAACAGTTATATTTTTGTTTCATCAGACCAGAGGACATTTCTCCAAAAAGTACGATCTTTGTCCCCATGTGCAGTTGCAAACCGTAGTCTGGCTTTTTTATGGCAGTTTTGGAGCAGTGGCTTCTTCCTTGCTGGGCGGCCTTTCAGGTTATGTCAATATAGGATTCATTTTACTGAGGATATAGATACTTTTGTACCTGTTTCCTCCAGCATCTTCATAAGGTCCTTTGCTGTTATTCTGGGATTGATTTGCACTTTTTGCACCAAAGTACGTTCATCTCTGGGAGACAGAACGCCTCTCCTTCCTGAACGGTATGACGGCTGCGTGGTCCCATGGTGTTTATACTTGCGTACTATTGTTTGTACAGATGAACGTGGTACCTTCAGGCGTTTGGAAATTGCTCCCAAGGATGAACCAGCTTGTCTACAATTTTTTTTCTGAGGTCTTAGATGATTTCTTTTGATTTTCCCATGATGTCAAGCAAAGAGGCACTGAGTTTGAAGGTAGGCTTTGAAATACATCCACAGGTACACCTCCAATTGACTTAAATGATGTCAATTAGTCTATCAGAAGCTTCTAAAGCCGTGACATCATTTTCTGGAATGTTCCAAGCTGTTTAAAGGCAGTCAACTTATTGTATGTAAACTTCTGACCCACTGGAATTGTGATACAGTGAGTATATAGTGAAATAATCTGTCTGTAAACAATTGTTGGAAGAATGACTTGTGTCATGCACAAAGTAGATGTCCTAACCGACTTGCAAAAACTATAGTTTGTTAACAAGAAATTTGTGGAGTGGTTGAAAAGCGAGTTTTCCCAACGTGCCCCAACCTGCATTCTGAACATTAATACGCATCTCTTGTGGTACGGTTTTGGAAGCATAAGGACATTATCTTTAATATCAGCGATAAATAATAATAAAAAATAGTTACATTTATATACACCTTTATAGGGTTAGTGTTCCCACACAGCCATATCGCCATGTTACAGCGCGTTTACAGTAAACAGACAGAAGACACAGTCAACTACCTGTGCTAATTACCTGATTCTGTGCTTCCAACTTTGTGGCAACAGTTTGGGGAAGGCCCCACCACAAACGTGTTGTCATTGAAAAATACTGTCGGCTGCAACTGTGTTAAAACAGTGTACAGTAAGTGGGTATTTTGCATTTATGAAATTATTTTCCTGTGATATAAAAGTAAAGGGATGAATGTTTTTAGAACCGTATCACAGTTGAGAATTGATTCACGTTTAGGAGGAATAATGGTCTGGGGCTGTATTTCAAGGATCGGGCTAGGCCCCAATCTTAACAATACAACATACAATGAAATTCGAGAAGATTCTGTGCTTCCAACTTTGTGGAAACAATTTGGGGATTGCCCTTTCCTGTTTCAGTATGACAAATTGAGGTCGATACAGAAATGGTTTGTCGAGATCAGTGTGGAAGAACTTGACTGGCCTACATAGACCCCTGACCGGAACCCCATCGAACACCTTTGGGATGAATTGTAATGCCGACTGTGAGCCAGGCCTAATCGACCAACATCAGTTCCAAACCTCACTAATAGTCTCGTTTGTGGCTGGAGGCAAGTCCCCGCAGCAATGTTCCAAAAATCTAGTGGAGAGCTTTCCCAGAAGAGTGGAGGCTGTTACAACAGTAAAGGGGGGGTCCAATTCCATATTAATGCCCATGATTTTGGAATGAGATGTTTGACGAGCAGGTGTCCACATACTTTTGTAGTGTACCTCTCCATGTAGTCTACCTTGCCATGTAGTGTACCTCTCCCCATCTTTACAACCATTGAATCTATATGTTTTGACCATGACAATTTACAATCTAAGGTAACACCAAGTAATTCAGTCTCCTCAACTGTTCAACAGCCACACCATTGGCAGATTCAGCTGAAGTCTAGAGCTTATGGAATAATTTGTACCAAATACAATGCTCTTAGTTTTTGAGATGTTCAGGACCAATTTATTACTGGCCACCCATTCCAAAACAGACTGCAACTCCTTGTTAAGGGTTTCAGTGACTTCATTAGCTGTGGTTGCTGACATGTATATGGTCAAATCATCAGCATACATGGACACACAGGCGTTGTTTAATGCCAGTGGCAGGTCATTGGTAAAAATAGAGGGCTTAAAGAGCTGTCCTGCGGTACACCATTAAAGAAACCTGTAACGGTTGTCATAGTCGTTCTCCTCCTCCGACGAGGAGGAGCATGGATCGGACCAACACGCAGAGTGGTTAGTGCTCATATTGATTTAATCAAAACGAAACTGAACACTTACAAATACAAAAAAACAACAAACGTGACAAAACCGAAAACAGTCCCGTGTGGCACGAACACTGACACGAGATACAAACACCCACAAAACACACGTGAAACCCCGGCTGCCTTAGTATGATTCTCAATCAGGGACAACGATTGACAGCTGCCTCTGATTGAGAATCATACCAGGCCGAACACAAAATCCCAACATAGAAAATCACACATAGACAAACCCACCCAACTCACGCCCTGACCAACTAAATAAATACAAGACAAAAGAAAACAGGTCAGGAACGTGACAAAACCCCTATGAGTTCTATTAGATAGATAGCTCTGAATCCACAATATGGAAGATGGTTTTGTGATTAATAAGCCATCTGATTCAATGAAAGATGGAGTTGAATTTGTCTTTCTGCCCATAATTTCATTTAAAGTACTCCAAAGTTTTTTCTCCATCATTCTTTATATCATTGATCTTGGCTTCATAATACAGCTTCTTCTTTTTGTTGAGTTTAAGTCACATAATTTGTCAATATGCACTAAGGGGATAGTGCATAGGWGCAGGGTTAGATGGTGCAATTTAAGATTCTCTCATTCCCCTTTTCTGTGGGGGGTGACCAAAATGTGCAATCCGTTTTTCTTAATCTATCAGGAATCCTTGTATTTTTGTATTTGACAATATGATACATTTTGCCTATCCCTACTCCCCCTCAACACTCATTCTAACGTTATACCTCTCAACTGCATTTTTCAATTCTTGATTCTCTTTTTTTGCAGGAATCTTCTAGCTTGGATGGAAGGATGGAGGAGGGAACAAAGGGAAGGAGTACAGAAGTTATCCAACCTGCTGACTAAGAAATGTAAATAGCTTATGTTTTGTGGTCTCTCTCTATCCCTCTCCGTCTGTCTGCCTGACTGCCAGATTACTGAGGCAACATTGTCAATGTACTTGCTAGAATAAATCTAACTTAGTGAAGTCCTTAGGTAATGGTTAATCATGATTTTTCTCGGTCTTTACAGTTCCTAAAACATGTCAATGTCCTGATGCATGGCCTTTAAATCAAATCAAATTTTATTTGTCACATACACATGGTTAGCAGATGTTAATGCAAGTGTAGCGAAATGCTTGTGCTTCTAGTTCCCACAATGCAGTAATAACCAACGAGTAATCTAACCTAACAATTCAACAACTACTACCTTATACACACAAGTGTAAAGGGGTAAAGAATATGTACATAAAGATATATGAATGAGTGATGGTACAGAACGGCATAGGCAAGATGCAGTAGATGGTATCGAGTACAGTATATACATATGAGATGAGTAATGTAGGATATGTAAACATAAAAGTGCATAGTTTAAAGTGGCTAGTGATACATATATTACATAAAGATGGCAAGATGCAGTAGATGATATAGAGTACAGTATATAAATATACATTATATTAAGTGGCATTGTTTAAAGTGGCTAGTGATACATTTTTGATCAATTTCCATCAATTCCATTATTAAAGTGAGCTGAAGTTGAGTCAGTATGTTGGCAGCAGCCACTCGATGTTAGTGGTGRCTGTTTRACAGTCTGATKGCCTTGAGATAGAAGCTGTTTTTCAGTCTCTCGGTCCCTGCTTTGATGCACCTGTACTGACCTCGCCTTCTGGATGATAGCGGGGTGAACAGGCAGTGGCTCGGTGGTTGTTTGCCTTGATGATCTTTATGGCCTTCCTGTGACATCGGGTGGTGTAGGTGTCCTGGAGGGCAAGTAGTTTGCCCCAGTGATGCGTTGTGCAGACCTCACTACCCTCTGGAGAGCCTTACGGTTGTGGGCGGAGCAGTTGCCGTACCAGGCGGTGATACAGCCCAACAGGATGCTCTCGATTGTGCATCTGGAAAGTTTGTGAGTGCTTTTGGTGACAAGCCGAATTTCTTCAGCCTCCGAGGTTGAAGAGACGCTTCTGCGCCTTCTTCACAATGCTGTCTGTGTGGGTGGACCAATTCAGTTTGTCCGTGATGTGTACGCGAGGAACTTAAAACTTACTACCCTCTCCACTACTGTCCCGTCGATGTGGATAGGGGGGTGCTCCCTCTGCTGTTTCCTGAATTCCACAATCATCTCCTTTGTTTTGTTGACGTTGAGTGTGAGGTTATTTTCCTGACACCACACTCCGAGGGCCCTCACCTCCCCCTGTAGGCCGTCTGGGTTAGGGCAGTGTCTGGGTTAGGGCACCTCCTCCCTGTTGTCCAGATGGGTTAGGGCAGTGTGCAGTGTGGTTGCGATTGCATCGTCTGTGGATCTATTGGGGCGGTAAGCAAATTGGAGTGATCTAGGGTGTCAGGTAGGGTGGAGGTGAGGTGATATGGTCCTTGACTAGTCTCTCAAAGCACTTCATGATGACGGAAGTGAGTGCTACGAGGCGGTAGTCGTTTAGCTCAGTTACCTTAGCTTTCTTGGAAACAGGAACAATGGTGGCCCTCTTGAAGCATGTGGGAACAGCAGACTGGGATAAGGATTGATTGAATATGTCCGTAAACACATCAGCCAGCTGGTCTGTGCATGCTCTGAGGACGCGGCTGGGGCCGTCTGGTTCTGCAGCCTTGCGAGGGTTAACACGTTTAAATGTTTTACTCACGTAGGCTGCAGTGAAGGAGAGTCCGCAGGTTTTGGTAGCGGGCCATGTCAGTGGCACTGTATTGTCCTCAAAGCGAGCAAAGAAGTTATTTAGTCTGTCTGGGGCAAGACATCCTGGTCCGAACGGGGCTGGTTCTTTTTTGTAATCTGTGGATTGACTGTAGACCCTGCCACAAACCTCTTGTGTCTGAGCCGTTGAATTGCAACTCTACTTTGTCTCTATACTGACGCTTAGCTTGTTTATTGCCTTGCGGTGGGAATAGCTACATGTTTGTATTCGGTCATGTTTCCGGTCACCTTGCCCTGGTTAAAAGCAGTGGTTCGTGCTTTCAGTTCGCTCGAATGCTGCCATCAATCCACGGTTTCTGGTTTGGGAATGTTTTAATAGTTGTTGTGGGTACGACATCGCCAATGCACTTTCTAATGAACCTCGACTACGATTCAGCCGTATTCGTCAATGTTGTTGTTGGACGCAATGCGGAACATATCCCAATCCACGTGATCGAAGCAGTCTTGAAGCGTGGAATCAGATTGGTCGGACCAGCGTTGAAGCAGTTCCTGGCCACCCACTTGGTTACTAGTGACCTATTCTGGTACATCCTAGAGTAAGGATAGAGCAGAAACACCCCTCCTTAAATCCATTGTCATTGACCGTAAGTTTTGTGTGAAAAATGTTGTTTTTTCTCTTTGATACTGATGTTAAATGTGTATTGGTTCCTACTAACCAGCCTGGTAATAGCTAGGTTTGTACTAGCTATGCTGATTGTCATCAATGTTTTTCTTCACTGCATCAGATCTCACTGAGACTGGATTCCCAAAAGACATGCTATTCAGCTCCCCATGATTGCCTGATCTTAGTGCAAATATCCAACAAGGAGGGGCCTTGCAGTGCGTGAATTGTCTCAAATAAAAAAATTAAGGTAACTTGATTCTAAGACTGCCAAGCTGTCCTCAATTGGGTGAACCTCTGTACGGGACAATGTCCTCAGGATTATGGAGCAGTTTGTTTATAAAACGTTGTTTGAATCTTACAACATGTATGAGGATAAAGCAAAACTTTACCATTTAAAGATGAGATAAAAATTGTCCAACTGTCAAAATTTKATATCCTCTTTCCAGTGGTGGAAAAAGTACCCAATTGTCATACTTAAGTAAAAGTAACAATACCTTAATAGAAAATGACTCAACTAAAAGTGAAAGTCATCCAGTAAAATACTACTTGAGTAAAAGTCTAAAAGTATTTGGTTTTAAATATACTTAAAAGTATCTAAAGTAAATGTAATTGCTAAAATATACTTAAGTATAAAAAGTCAAAGCATCAATAATTTCAAAATCCTTACATTAAGCAAACCAGACGGCACCATTTTCTTATTTATTTTCTTTACGGACATCCAGGGGCTTACTCCAACTCAGACATAACTTACAAACAAAGCATTTGTGTTTAGTGAATCCGTTAGATCAGAAGCAGTAGAGATGCCAGGAATGTGTGTGAATTGGACCAACTTCCTGTCTTGCTAAGCATTCAAAATGTAACGAGTACTTTTGGGTGTCAGGGAAAATGTACGGAGTAAAAAGTACATAATTTTCTTTAGGAATGTGGTAAAGTAAAAATTGTCAAAAATATAAATAGTAAAGTACAGATGCCCCCAAAAAATACTTACATAGTACTTTAAAGTATTTTTACTGAAGTACTTTACACCACTGCCTCTTTCTTAAAATGTTTCAGATTGATGACCAATGATTTAATGTCCCACTTCAATATGAAGGGACAGAGGAGCAAACATGCCTTTGCTGCCACCTGGGTGTGCCCCATTGTAGCTGGTAAGTAAATAAGAGCAATTGAGATATTTGACATAGACAATGAGACATTTTAAGTAGATTCTGACAGTTAAAGATATTTTACTGTGTGTGTCCTGTTATTTGTCAAATGCGCCAAATAAAACAGGTGTAGACCTTACCGTGAAATGCTTACTTATATTAAACAAAAATATAAACGCAACATGTAAAGTGTTGGTCCCATGTTTCATGAGCTGAAATAAAAGATCCAAGAAATGTTCCATATGCACAAAAAGCTTATTTCTCTCAAATTCTGTGCAGAAATGTGTTTACCATCCACCTGACAGGTGTGGCATATCAATAATCTGATTAAACAGCATGATCATTACACACGTGCACCTTGTGCTGGAGACAATAAAAAGGCCACTCTAAAATATGCAATTTTGTCACAAAACACAATGCCACAAATTGTCTCAAGTTTTGAAGAAGCGTGCRATTGGCATGCTGACTGCAGGAATGTCCACCAGATAATTTAATGTTCATTTCTCTACCAACTTTGTTTTAGAGAAGTTGGCAGTATGTCCAACCGGCCTGACAACCGCAGACCTCGTGTAACCACGCCAGCCCAGTACCTCCACATCCGACTTCTTCGCCTGCAGGATGGTCTGAGAGCAGCCACCCGGACAGCTGATGAAACTGTGGGTTTGCACAGAAACCGTCTCATGGAAGCTCATCTGCGTGCTTGTTGTCCTCACCAGGGTCTTGACCTGACTGCAGTTTGGCTTTGTAACCGAACTTCAGTGGGCAAATACTCACCTTCGATGGCCACTGGCATGCGGGAGAAGTGTGATCTTCATGGATGAAACCCGGTCGGGAGAAGTGTGATCTTCATGGATGAAACCCGGTCGGGAGAAGTGTGATCTTCATGGATGAAACCCAGTTTCAACTGTACCGGGCAAATGACAGACACGCGTTATGGCATCACGTATGTGATGTATGCTGATGTGGGGGAGCTGTATGCTGATGTCAACGTTGTGAACCGAGTGCCCCAAGGTGGCGGTGGGGTTATGGTATGGGCAGGCATAACCTACGGACAACGAACACAATTGCATTTTATCAATGGCAATTTGAATGTACAGAGATACCGTGATGAGACATCTCATGTAAATTTTGTGAATTTTTATTAGGATCCCAATTATTTAACGCTGTAACATTAGCTAATCTTCCTGGGGTCCAACACCAATTAAGAAGACATAACAAACAATTACAAATGAAGACTTGTCCACTAAAAGACCAGGCTCACCGGTAGGAGCGAGTGCTCTGGTGGGCCATACAGAGAACTTTCTCTCCCCTTACTCGCACCCCTTTTAATTCCATTTTGCTGTGTGAAAACCAGACGAAATCTCTCTGGGTACTCATCGACTCTGTGGCCGATGAGAGCTTTATGGACACTACTCTGGCGTCTGAGCTAGGCATCCCCACTCAGCCCCTCTCCATTCCCATGGACGTTAGAGCGCTGAACGGGTGCTCTATAGGCCAGATCACCCACAATACCACCCCCATCAACCTACAGGTGTCAGGGAACCACAGCGAGACGATCCAATTCCTTCTTATTAAGTCGCCTCAGGTTCCCGTGGTATTGGGATTATCTTGGCTCTAACGACACAATCCCCTTATAGACTGGTCTGCTGGTGCCATCATGGATTGGATCCCGTTCTGCCACGCTCACTGCCTGAAGTCAGCGCAGCCTGCCACGGGATGTTTTCCTGGGGACTCGGAAGTTGCCCCGGACCTCTCTGCCATTCCCACGGAATACCAGGACCTCCGGATGGTGTTCAGTAAGGCCTGGGTGTCACACCCTGACCTTAGAGAGCCTTTTTGTGTCTCTATTTGGTTTGGTCAGGGTGTGATTTGGGGTGGGCATTCTATGTTTTGTTTTCTATTATTTTGTGTTTCTATGTTTTGGCAGGGTATGGTTCTCAATCAGGGACAGCTGTCTATTGTTGTCTCTGATTGGGAACCATACTTAGGTAGCCCTTTTTCCCTCCTTTAATTGTGGGTAGTTAACTTAGTTTGTGGCACATATCCCGTAAGCTTCACGGTTGTTTTGTATTGTTTATTGTTTTTGTTGGCGTCACCTAAATAAAAGGAATATGTACGCTCACCAAGCTGCGCTTTGGTCCACTTCCTTTGACGGCCGTGACACTGGGCCACTTCGCTTCTGCCGCACCGACCCTATGACTGCGGGATTGACCTTGTCCCAGGCACCACTCCGCCCCGGGAACAACTGTACTCTCTGTCGGGTCCGGAGACCAAGGCTATGGAGACCTACATTGAGGACTCCCTAGCTGCAGGGTTCATCCGTCCTTCTGCCTCCCTCGCACAGCCATTGAAGAGGAGTTGGACAAAATTTCACAGGCCACAATCAACAGCCTGATCAACTCTGTAAGGAGATGTGTCGCACTGCATGTGGAAAATGGTGGTCACACMAGATACTGACTGGTTTTCTGATCAACGCCCCTACCTCTTTTTTTAAGGTACAGTATTTGTGACCAACAGACTCCCAGTCATGTGAAATTCATAGATTAGGGCCCAATKAATTTATTTCAATTGACTGATTTCCTGAACAGTTTTTTAAAATATTTTTTTATTTAACCTTTGTTTAACTAGGCAAGTCAGTTAAGAACAAATTCTTATTTACAATGACGGCCTAGGAACAGTGGGTTAACTGCCTTGTTTAGGGGCATAATGACAGATTTCTACCATGTCAGCTTAGGGATTCGATCTAGCAACCTTTTGGTTACTGGTCCAACGCTCTAACTACTAGGCTACCTGCCGCCCCAACTCAGTAAAATCTTTGAAATTGTTGCCTGTTGCATTTATATTTGTGTTCAGTGTAGCTATCTGCGTCTATGAACACCTGTGTTTAAATGGAAGACAGACACCACAAATGTGTTGTCACTGAAAAATACTGTTGGCTGCAACTGTGTTAAAACAGTGTAAGTGTGTATTTTGTGTTTGTGAAATCATTTTGATATATGAAAGTAGAGGGATTTATGACTAGAACCATTGCGCAATTGAGAATCAATTAAAGTTTAGATGGAGTGTTTGGCTACCAGAGCCAATTCGCCCTTTAAACAGAACATGTAAGGTCCTTGGACTAACACCGAACCTTGCACTTGCTAGCTAATTTGTCCTATTTAGCTAGCTTGCTGTTGCTTGCTAATATGTCCTGGGATATAAACATTGAGTTGTTATTTTACCTGAAATGTACAAGGTCCTCTACTCTGACAATTAATCCACACATAAAACGGTGAACCGAATCGTTTCTAGTCATCTCTCCTCCTTCAAGGCTTTTTCTTCTCTTGACTTTATATTGTGATTGGCAACTTTCATAAATTAGCTGCTTTACCGCCACTAACCTCGTTCATCTTTGTCACCCATATGGGTATAACCAATGAGGAGATGGCACGTGGGTACCTGCTTTTGTAAACCAATGAGGAGATGGGAGAGGCAGGACTTGCAGTGCGATCTGCGTCACAAATAGAACTGACTTCTATTTTAGCCCTTGGCAACGCAGACGCTCGTTGGCACGAACGAGCAGTGTGGGTGCAATAATTGAATAATATAGATTTCTACATTTATTTTGCAACGTACGCAACGCGAGCGGTGTAGTCAGCCTGTAAGGAGTAAAGTTAGGCTCCTTTAGTCCAATATTGGGCGAGGCCTTTAATGTGTCCCAGTCTTTCTATGGATGTAATGTCTGTGGGTGAATTATGAAACCATTAGTGTATGCAAATGTGCAAAAAAAATGTGCTGTAGATTTGTTTTTGCCATTGCTTGATATATTTTAAATGTGAGAATATGTTGCACTTTTAAGTTGAATTGGTGCCTATGAAAAAAATGTGAAAAATAATGAACAATGTTTTCAATAGCCAACTTTATCCTCTGCAATACCTTTTACAGTAGATAATAACAGAGGTGGAAAAAGTTCTCACTTGTCATTCTTGAGAAAGTAAAGATGCTTTAATATGAAATTACTCAAGTAAAAGTGAAAGTAACCCAGTAAGATACTACTTGAGTAAAAGTATCAGATTTTAAATGTACTTAAGTACAGTGGTGGAAAAAGAACTACATTTTCATACCTGAGTAAAAGTACAAAGTAAAAGTAAATGCTAAACATCAAATTCCTTATAACCAGACGGCACAATTTCCTATTTTATTTTTTGAAAGCCAAGGGCACACTGCAACACTCAAACATCATTTGCAAAATAAGCATTTATGTTTAGTGAGTCCACCAGATCAGAGGCAGTAGGGATGACCAGGGACATTATCTTGATAAGTGTGTGAATTTGACCTTTTTCCTGTACTGCTAAGTGTAGCGTGGTTCGTTCTGCGTTGTGTACTTTTAATTAGGACGCTGCCACAACTGAAGGTCTGCTAGTTGAATTATTTTTATTTGCCCTGCACACAAAGAGACAACACACATTATGTTAACCCTTGGCGCAGTCCTAGCTCTCAGGCTCCTTGCTAGCCGAAGGTCAGGCAAAAGAGAACAATAAGGGGGTATGGAAATACAGATAACCCGCGATGGGCCAAACCAAAATATACAAAACTTTTACAATCACATGTATGTACAATATTGATATGAAAAAGTGTTTGTACACCAAATAAAAACATTAACTATGCAGCTGTAATTAAATTAAAAAAATACACTGAATTATTATCAAATTATTAACATCCCCTCTTGACCTGGCCTATTTGAATTGGTCCTTGTGTGCAACTTGTGCATAATCTAGGGGAACAACATCACACTGCTACATAAGCATTACAATTGTAACTAGTACTTTTGAGTGTCAGGGAAAATGTATGGAGTAAAAAGTACATAATTTTCTTTAGGAATGTATAGTGAAGTAAAATTAAAAGTATTCAAAAATATAAATAGTAAAGTAAAGTACAGATAGCCCAAAAAACGACTTAAGTAGTACTTAAAAGTATTTTTACTTAAGTACTTTACACCACTGAGTAATAAGCTGTAGTCAGGTAGTCATTACCAGGTTATGAGGTTTTAACTATGACCAGTACATCATATAGCCCATAATAAAGTGGTCAGAATTATGACCAGCTTGGTCAGATAGAGGTCACAATTATGACCTAGTCATATGGTGGTTCGAAAAAGACTTCATAAAAACTTCATTTTTCAACCAGTTTGCGACTGACATCTTTTCAACCAGATTCTGCCCACTCTGTCACCTGCCAAGTATGCGTGCCTGAGCTTTGCAAAATAAGTTGACATGTTATTCAATCATTTCACCCACACCGCTTGCGCTCTGTATGCGTAACCTAGGGCTAAAATAGAACTCGGTTTTATTTGAGGCGCTGCAAGTCCACTCCTTACTGGATATCAGGAAGATACAAACSCACATGGATGCTTGAAAGACAATCAAGGAGAGATTMATTAAAGATAACTAACTAAAAACAAACTTTTTCCCTCTTTTATCTGTGGATTCATCGTTGGAGTAGAGAAGCACGGCTTTGTATGACTCCAGGTCAAAATTCTACAAAGAACCAGTTAAAAGAGGACCATATGCATTTCAGGTAAAATAACCACCCAATTTACATCTCTCAGGTAAATGTATGGACATTTGCTTTCCGGTCCGGGCGTCAGTTAAACTGCAGTACTGAAGCAAGACTATAGAAGCAGTCGAAACAGTGCTTCTAGACGGGAACCCGAGCCCCTTGGTGTGGATCAGGGATGGACAACTCCACTGTGTTAGCTGGGGCTGGGTCAAATGTGTGACACCCTACAGGCCCCGGAGGACTGGAGTTTCCCCATCCCTGAAATAGATGATTGTTGCGACAGTCAGTGAAAAATAGAGGCCAAGCCAGGCATATTGCAATAATTCAAAATACAACCGCGGGAAAAAATAGTTCGGAATGCAAATGGCTAGAGGGAAAATGGTAAAGAGAAGACAATGGAAATACCTTTTCCTCTTCTCAACTTAATTTAGCGAACAGTAGGCTATAGCCTATCTTACTGGCACCATGCAGCAAAGGGCATCTGTCATATCTCCGGTGAGCACTCATATTCACTCTATATCATTGTTGGGTCAGTGCCACATAGAAGTTTGTTTTTGGATGGACATCATACTGTATTTGTGTCTCCCCTTCTCGTCGACCTATTATAGGGACCAGACAATGTCGTTTTTATAGATATGTTTGTCAGTGTCAGCAGAGTAGGCTACCCTGTAATCAGTGGAGGCTGGTGACTAGAACAATTTAGGAGGATGGGAGACCCACAGTATAGGGGCGGAACGCACAGAGATGACAAAGTGTCAAAGACTAATTATTTTAACCTAAAGGATTTAATAAAGACATTTAAAATACAATATTATGGGGAATGGGAATGAGAGGTCTACTTACACCATTTTGGAAAGGGATCACAGCAGTGATTGAATGACGGTATGAGGCATGAGTTGAGGTGTTCAGAGGCTTGACCAATGCAGGACAGGATTTGACTGGGAAGACCAAAAAAACTATAAGACAACACACTATACAGTTAGACAAAAGAGCTAGGAATGAGTTAGTCCAAGCAAGGAGTAAAATCATTGATGTGTAATAATGTGACTGTAAGTGATTGACTCTACATACAGTAATGAGAGAAAATTGATAGGGTACTCACAATGCTTGGAGGGGAAACATTCAATGTGCCAGTGGATGAGCAGGCACATGAGACTTGGCTTCAGTTCATGTCAAGAGAAAGTTGACAATAGTAGTGGAGGGGACTTAGCTGTAAATACAAATAGCAGATACATTCCATTACAGCAGCGCCATCATAGATTTGGACAACGAGTTTCTCTATGAACTTAAACTCAGACATCTCAAAATTCATAAAGTCAAACACAGATTGCGCATCTCGCCCACTTGACACATTAAAGTAGCCCAAGAAACGTTCCTGAATAAAGCCCTGACCATCCACATACCTGAAGATAGTTCCATATGTTCAGCAAGTAAAGCATCATAATGTGCAATTACCTCTGCAAGCTCTTGTTAACGGAACTTTTCATATCGTAGTGTCCCACCTAAAAGAAAATTATTGCATTCCCTGCTTTTGTTTTTTCGTTTAGCGGAACCATCAATGTTCTTCAGGTAGGGCTGGGCGATATGGCCAAAATATCATTTTTAAGCAAATTTTGCAATTGCGATTTAGATCAAAACACTTGGGTGAACYTTTGGAATCATGGAAATTGAATGTTTATTCTAATTATATAGTTAGAATATAAATAATAGTGGGCACTTTGAATACAGTGTTGTTTGACATGACAACGAATGAAAATGCCATGGACGAGTTATTGTGACAGGTTAGGAACAAAAGTGATGTTCAGTGTTTCCTAGGGGACCATATAATATTTGGCTACATTAAATCTTTATTCATGTAGCCAACATATTCATGCTTCGCCTATTCCTCTTTGATTTAGAAGATACTGTTGCACAAACAACATGCTGATTTAGGCCTCCATCAGCACTGGTAACAGGCTGTATTAGCTAGCTACGTTTGCTCTGACTCAGTACTTGTATTAGCCAGCTAACACAATTTAGCTTAACTTGCTAAGAAAATACAAACTAGCTGTTTGCAGATGTAAGAAACACAAACTATAGTGTAGTTATAGAACGCTTGTGGATTTATATTAAGATAAAATTGGAAACAACATCGTTGCATGTGATGCATTGACCATGCAGACTGACCGAAAGTGTCTCCTGGTCAAGCAACAACAAATGCGATCCTTGAGTGACGGGGTGGGACTAGGTCTATGTGGAAAGCGGCATGGAGAGAAAGAGGAGACTCAAGTAGCGGAGTAAACTATTTTTAAATGGACGTTACACACGGCGTAGCACATTTAACAAACCAAACATTCAAATACCGTTATAGAAGGTAAAGTAAAAACCCAAACCGGTCCGTGCATCAATACCGGTATATAGTAAAATACTGTATACCGCCCAGCCCTATCTTCAGGTCACTGCACCCACCTTTCAACCAAGGCTCAGACTGYCTAAAAAGCAGGTAAGGCCAGCAGTACGGGCGGCCTGATGAAAGGCTCCCTGTTCACCAGCTATACTTTTGATTCGAGTTAGTATTGAACGCCCTCACCTTTTCATGTCTTAATGAAACTGATCTCAGGCAGATGTCGACCCTCGCTTTTAATTCGCACCTTACCCGTGTACCCCAGAGAACAAAACGCCCACATTTTCGGCAGCGTTGGCCATTCTACCACTCTGGCGGAGAAAACTGCACACTCCTGCTGGTAGCTAGCTAGCTACTGAAGTTAGCAAAGCAAATGTTTATATTTTGCACTAACTGAACACAAAAATAATGCTCTAAAACCAAGAAGACTATTTCTAATATACCTCCTCCGTCTCCTATAATTTGAAAAAAAAAAATGAATTTAATACGGAGCTGTGAGGGGAACGGCACCTCCGTACCTTCAGGCTCTGATCAGGCCCTACACCCAAACAAGGGCACTGCGTTCATCCACCTCTGGCCTGCTCGCCTCCCTACCTCTGGGGAAGTACAGTTCCCGYYCAGCCCAGTCAAAACTGTTCGCTGCTCTGGCACCCCAATGGTGGAACAAACTCCCTCACGACGCCAGGTCAGCGGAGTCAATCACCACCTTMCGGAGACACCTGAAACCCCACCTCTTTAAGGAATACCTAGGATAGGATAAAGTAATCCCTCTAACCCCCCCCCCTTAAAAGAGTTAGATGCACTATTGTAAAGTGGTTGTTCCACTGGATATCATAAGGTGAATGCACCAATTTGTAAGTCGCTCTGGATAAGAGCGTCTGCTAAATGACTTAAATGTAAATGTAATAATACCCCCAAAAATGCTCAACTATCACTCTTCACTCAATCTCTATCCAACAATGTCACAAAGCTTCTCAACACATAGAAACCCCATATTGCTCTGTGGCACAATCCCAATAAGACCAATAAGTTCATTCTCTGATCCTAATTCTATGATTGGATGGACAACATGTCAGTTGATTGGTTGGAGGACGTCCTCCGGAAGTGGTCATAATTACCATGTATGTCTATGGAAGGGGGTGAGGCCTACAAGTCTCCTAGGTTTCGTATTGAAGTCAATGTAGCCAGAGGAGGACGGAAGCTAGCTGTCCTCCGGCTACACCATGGTGCTACCCAAGACAGTGCTGTTGAAGTTACTGTAGACCTTCATTGCAAAACTGTAACGACACAAGGCGAGACCCAGATGCAGACACGGGAAGCAGATGGTTTGAACTCTGATATTTATTATACTCCAAGGGGTTGGCAAAAGGCAGGTTGGGGACAGGCAAGAGTTCATAACCAGGTCAGAGTCCAAAACAGTACAGGGTGGCAGGCAGGAGGGCTTAGAGTCACGACAGGCAAGGGTCAGAACCAGGAGGACGAGAAAAAAAGAGAGATTGTAGAAAACCAGGCGCTAGGAGAAAACCGCAGGTTGATTTGGCAAACAAGACAAACTTGCACAGACAGACAGAAAACTCAGGTATAAATACACAGGGGATAATGGAGAAGATGGGCGACACCTGGAGGGGGGTGGAGACAAGCACAAGGACAGGTGAAACAGATCGGGGCGTGACAAAAACAGTGCATTTTAATCAATTATTTGGTGACATATGAGTATAGTTTTAATGTTTCACAATTTTTCTTTTTATGAAATTTCACTGAGGAGAATGGTCCTCCCCATCCTCCTCTGAGGAGCCTCCACTGCCTGTAATGAGTTCAGTAGCGGTGCGTGGGTAAAATCACGCACCTTTCTCTATAGCTATAGAGAAAGGTGCAGCGTTTTTGTCTTCATGATATAAATGCTTGAATCTTAAAATGATGAAATCTTTAAAAAGGTATAAGTAAGGTAATACAGTAGATTTGTTTTCTCTGCCCTAAGGACCCTGTCACACCCTGATCTGTTTTACCTGTCTTTGTGCTTGTCTCCACCCCCTCCAGGTATCGCCCATCTTCCCATTATCCCCTGTGTATTTATACATGTGTTCTATGTTTGTCTGTTGCCAGTTCGTCTGGTCAGGTCTTACCAGCGGTCTTTCCCGCCTTCCTGTTGTTCTAGTTCTGTTTCCTAGTTATTCCTGGTTCTGACCATTCTGCCTGCCGTCCTGTACCTGCTTGACTCTGACCTGATTACGAACCTCTGCCTGCCCTGACCCCGAGCCTGCCTGCTGTCCTGTACCTGCCTGACTCTGACCTGATCACGAAACTCTGCCTGCCATTTGCCTTCCCCGTGTTATTAATAAATAATCTGAGAACTGTACAATCTGCCTCCCATGTCTGCATATGGGTCATATCCTGAGTTGTGATAGACCCAATGTATTTCAGCACCCCTCTGGACCAGGATGGAGAGAGTCAAGTTGCAGTATTTCCATTGAATAGTGAATGGACATGTAAAAAAATCAGTTGTAGCCTATTTGACATGGAAGTTCACTGTCACCCTATATCCATTCGCTTTGCTGCTACTSTTTCCTGTGGAGAGGCCAATGTTACATGTTGTTGGTGAGTGGGGCCATAAATAGACTGGTGCAGAAAGATCGCACAGCATAAATTGGGCTCCATCTTTTGGCATAGTAGTGGAATTACTGAAAATGTCCAATAATGCTTTCTTGTTTAGGGTTTTATATCTCTGGCATACGTTGGGTTTTATGTGTTCAAATCAAGCTTTATTTATACAGCACATTTCAGACATGGAATGCAATACAATGTGCATTACAGGAAAAAATGAATAAAAACAAGGAAAATACAAACTGAAATAGTTACTACACAAACACAAGAGGATAAACTAAAGAATAACAAAACTGAATGACTAAAAAGCACCCTAAGGAAAAACAAAGCTAAAAAGGTGTGTTTTTGTTTATCACAGTTCCTACCTTCCTCAGGTTTCCTGGCAGGCTATTCCAGAGGCTGAAGGCATGGTAACTAAAGGCTGCCTCTCCATGCCTCTTGGTCCTAGGCTTTGGGATAGTTAAAATGCCAGTGCCAGAGGACCTGAGGGACCTACTGGGTAAATAACTTAAAAGCATATCTGACAGGTATTGGGGTGCACAATCGTGGATTGATTTAAAAACCAATAGAAGAATCTTAAAATGTATTTTAACTCACAGGCAGCCAGTGCAGAGACCTTGGTCAGTACCCATGCTGCATCATTCTGTATGTTTTGCTGTTGACCAATGGCTTTCTTGGGTAAACCAGACAGGTGAGCATTACAGTAATCAAGCCTGCTTGTAATAAAAGCATGGATGAGTCTCTCTGTATCAGCCTCAGAGAGAAATGGCTGCACCTTGGCAATGTTCCTCAGGTGGTAAAAAGCTATTTTGGTCACATTCCTAATGTGTGATTCAAAATTGAGTTCAGAATCTAACATAACACCTCAGGTTTTTTACCTGGTGTTTTATCTTTATTGCTTGTGAATTAAAATATGTGGCCAGATTCTCTCTCTGTGCTTTGGCTCCAACAATAAGTACCTCAGTCTTGTCTTGATTTAGCTGCTGGAAGTTATGATCCATCCAAGTAATTCAATCACTAATACAGTCTAATAATTTATCCGTGGAGCTAAAATCCTTTAGTGACACGGAAATGTAAAGTTGTGTATCAGCTGCATAGCAGTGATAATCAATGCTGTGCTTTCTGATAACGCTACCAAGGGGTAACATAATGTAATGAAACTGGCAGGGAGCAGGTCTCGAACCCTCAACTTTMTAGCCCGAAGTCCAGCACACTTTCAACAGTGCCCCAAAAGCATGCTCAAGTGGCAGTCGATATCCGTGCTTATAAACCCAGGGTCGTTACAATATATAAACTGAACAGTATCGGACCCAAAATCGTGTTGCCACCACATTAGAGAGGGGGTAATAACTATTAATTAATTGCTGTAAGCTGCAAAATTGATGAGCTGCAATGACATACAGATGACATGAGTGAGAAGCAAAGTCCAATAGAATCAAACCGAGTAGCAATATGCCGATGAGCAAAACGGTCGACTGATCCCTTTATTTGGTCATTTAATGTATTTATGTAGCTACTTTGTCCACATTTAGCTAGATGTTTCATCAGGCCAGACACTGGCATCAAAAACAGTACAGTGCCGGCATCGCTGATGAAACTCACGTGAGAATTTTCACAGCTTTTTCAAAATGACCTTCAAAAGCCCATTGGTGTGTGATGCCCCGATCTGAGCATGATAATGTTTTAGCATAATTTATCGTGTAAAATAATTATACTGCACCCTAAACATAAACTACAGGTGTTTTGTAAGTATATAGTCTGTAATAATTTAATATAATACTTGGATAACGTTGTAATTTATTTTTGAAGGGTGTAGTTTTACTCAGGCAATTTTTAAGTTTCTAAAATGGGTCCGTTTCTCAATGCATGGAGCAACTCATGTGTCAGTTAATTCGAGAAATTCGGAAGTTCAACTGCATAGTTGGAGAGCAGTCGTGCTGCCTTACCGGTTCTGACAGGCTAAATATATTCCTAGATTTGTCGTGGAAATTACATCTCTCCAACGAAATAAGATATCTATACCTGGGTCCTCACTAAAATCTCAACAGTTTTGGATTTGATCATTGCGGCCTCCATTTTAAAGCCAACTAGCTTGCTACCAGAATTGTCAAAAATGTTAAGTGTTGCAAGAACAGCTTCAAGGTCTCTCCCCTCTCCGAACTGCTCAAGAAGCGTGTCCTCCTTGATAAAGAAGGTAAGTCAGTTGAAATTGTCCCCCCAAAATTTCCAATATGTTAGGTTAATTAAATGTTTCCAAGAGGTGTAACAAGAAATAAAGGATAACTACTGGCTAAGCGTTAGCTCGCTTGCTAACTAAAAACGTTAAATACATGTCGCAGTTAGCTAACGTCGTTGGCTACCACACGTTAGTTAACTAGCGTCTGGTAGTGGATAAAACTAATAACTAGCTAGTTAACAATTGTCAAGTCATGGTAGGTAACTAAATGTTAAATAATTATCTAGCTTGCTCCCAGCCTGGGCTTGAGCCTGGTCAGGTAGACGAACTAGCCAGCTGACGTTAGCTATGACGCAACTAGCAGTAACTAACTAATGTTAGYTAACAAGGTAACTTTTAGGCTAGCCAGAGTTAGCCAGGATGTTTTATTTATTATTCATGTGTCCTTCGTCTGAACTAAACATACTAAGTTATGTTCATTGGTGATCTTAGTGGGGATAAGTTAAGTAACTAACGTTATTTGGCTAGCTTAGGTCGTAAGGTCTGATTGAACTTGAAGACTGCAGCAGAGGCTAGTCCTCTCAGGCAAGCTAATGCCATCTAGCTAACGTTACCTAACATGGATGTTTGTATAACCACCTCGTGTTTTTTCAATGTGTTTTCGCTAAATCCTCAACCAGTGAGTTGGTTTCAACTGACTGAAGCGGGGTGTCAAGCCCTTTAGCTGGTTATAGACACGGTTCGTTTTATTGCGCAAGATAATGTTAGCATTAGCAAGCTGCTGAAGTTTACCGGTCTTGTTGTGAATAGGGGTGTCATTCATTGTCTTATGTAAAGAGAACATCTGTGACCTTCATTGTGGTGTTCCTGTGCACCCACCCTAGAACACCGCAGTCCTATGGCATAATGTTCAAATATCATAACCAAACATAATGTTACACACGCWTATCTATGTAACTATTTCACTCATGGACACCTTTTGCGTTTCTTTATACCAAATGTGGATTACTGTGCCTCATGTCTATGCCCTGTGTGAATTGAAACTAGACTGTTTGAGTTTCTTCTCATATTGGTTAAAGAAGTTAAACAGATTTCACTAATAAGTAGTCATGGTAGCTAATCAATGTTTTTTTTGCCAGGCTTGCTGGAATGGATTCCAACAAGATGCTTTCAGAGCGATGTCCAGACGTGACTATGCGTAAGTATTGTTAGTTAACGTTACTATACAATATTTATTCCAATAACATCCACGAGCAGCTCTTATCATTTTTACTTACTGTTTGACATTGTTTTACAGATCGGAGGCGATCAAAGGATCCGTGATTGGAATTGACCTGGGAACTACAAACTCCTGTGTGGCAGTCATGGAGGGCAAACAAGCAAAGGTCGGTTGAAGTTTTACCAGTAATTTTACGTTTGTATGACCTGTGTAATGAAAAGACCTTAGATCCCTTTGAAATACTCCTCTTATAGTACCTTTTCTAGATTGTTAATGATTAGTTTGTTGTGTGACAGGTACTGGAGAATGCAGAGGGAGCAAGGACAACTCCTTCAGTGGTGGCCTTCACAGCTGATGGGGAGAGACTGGTGGGCATGCCAGCTAAAAGACAGGCAGTCACCAACCCTAACAACACCCTCTATGCCACCAAGCGTCTCATCGGTCGCCGTTACGATGACGCAGAGGTTCAGAAGGACCTGTGAGTGTGTTTTGTTAAATTAGGTCTCAGACCTTACTAGCCATTGTAACGCATCATTAATTGGAAAATATGTTGTAGTTGGAGATGAATGTATGACATGGTTATTGGTGTGGCTTTACAGGAAGAACGTGCCCTACAAAATTGTCCGTGCTTCCAATGGTGATGCCTGGGTGGAGGCCCACGGAAAGCTATACTCCCCCAGCCAGGTCGGTGCCTTTGTGCTGATGAAGATGAAGGAGACGGCAGGTAAACTACCAATCAGTCTTTATTGCCCCCAGGGGGAAAACTAGCATGCCAGTTCTGTTCCCAACTATGCCTGCCTGTGTTAAAAAAAWTTTTTTTTAAACTTGCTCATTGTAAAATTGTCTTGGTTTTAGAGAACTACATGGGTCACAATGTGAAGAATGCCGTTGTTACCGTGCCAGCCTACTTCAATGACTCCCAGAGACAGGTAAGAGCCTTTTCTTTGTCTGCTAAATCATTTGACTGGAATACACTGGTGGCCAAAAGCTATGCCTTTGCCATTGACTCACAGAATGGTGATCTAGCAAGCCTCTCAACTGATCAGTACATATAATGGCTGCTGTTTTACGGGCTCCTAACTTATTTTGTTTTTTGTTGCATTATTTGTAACTTATTTTGTACATAATGTTTCTGCCACTGTTTCTTGTAACAAAAAAGAGCTTCTGGATATCAGAACAGCGATTATGCACCTCGTACTGAACAAAGATTATTTAACAAGTCGGATGCAAAGGATTTACTTCAGACACCGGACAAGGCCCAAATCCTGTCGTTCACATGGAAATGCGTTCAAAAGTTTGGGGTCACGTAGAAATGTCTTTTGTTTTTGAAAGAAAAGCACATTTTTGTCCATTTAAAATAACATCAAATTGATCAGAAATACAGTGTAAACATAGTTGTTGTAAATGACTATTGTAGCTGGAAACATTTATTTTTTAATTTTTTAAAATGGAATATCWACATTGGGATCAATTAGCCTTTTTAAAATGATAAGCGAACACAACATGCCATTGGAACACATGAGTGATGGTTGCTGATAATGGGCCTATGTAGATATTCCATAAAAAATCTGCCGTTTCCAGCTACAATAGTCATTTACAACATTAATAATGTCTACACTGTATTTCTGATCAATTTGATATTTTAATGGACAAAAAATGTGCTTTCTTTATAAAAAAAATAACATTTCTAAGTGACCTCAATCTTTTAAACGGTAGTGTAGGTCAGGGTGCCTTGTACGGATCCGATGGCGAGTGTGTAATCCGCCTCTACTATCAGTCCTATTAGCCAACGTGCAATCAGTGGAGAATAAACTGGATGAGCTCCGATCAAGACTAACCTACCAACGGGGCGTTAACTGTAWCTTATGTTTCACCGAGTTGTGGCTGAACAACGAAATGGATAACATACAGCTGGCTGGGTTTTCCGTGCATCGGCAAGGTGGAACAGCTGCCTCCGGTAAGACGGGGTGGCGGTCTGTTTGTAAATAACCGCTGGTGCATGAAATCTAATATTAAGGAAGTCTCTAGGTTTTGCTCGCCTGAGGCAGTATCTCATGATAAGCTGTAGACCACACTATTTACCAAGAGTTTATCTATTTTTCATAGCTGTGTATTTACCACCACAAACCGATGCTGGCAATACGGTTTCACTCAACGAGCTGCATAAGGCCATAAGCAAACAAGAAAATTCTCATCCAGAGGCGGYGTTCCTAATGACCAGATACTTTAATGCAGGCAAACTTAAATCCGTTTTACMTCATTTCTATCAGCGTGTTAAATGTGCAACCAGAGGGACAAAAACTCTTGGCCACCTTTACTCCAGACACGTACAAAGTTCGCCCTCCATTTGGCAAATCTGACCATAATTCAATCCTCCTAATTCCAGCTTACATGCAAAAACTAAAGCAGTAAGTACCAGTTATTCGCTCAATATGAAAGTGGTCAGATGAAGCAGATGCTACGCTACAGGACTGTTTCGCTTGCAGACTGGAATATATTCTATATTCTATATATTCTATATTCTATATTCATCGGATTCTTCCGATGGAATTGAGAAGTACCCCACATCAGTCACTGGCTTCATCAATAAGTGCATCGATGACTTTGTCCCCACAGTGACCGTGCGTACATACCCCAACCAGAAGCCATGGATTACAGGCAACCTCCGCACTGAGCTAAAGGCTAGAGCTGCCGCTTTCAAGGAGCGGAACTCTAACCCGGACACTTACAAGAAATTCTGCTATGCCCTCTGAAGAATTGTCAAACTCCAGCCACCCTATTCATAGATTGTTCTCTCTGCTACTGCACGGCAAGTGGTACCGGACTGCCAAGTCTAGGTCCTAAAGGCTTCTTAACAGCTTCTACCCCCAAGCCATAAGACTCCTGAACAGCTAATCAAATGCCTACCAGGACTATCTGCATACACTGCTGCTCTATCTATGCATAGTCACTTTACCTCTACCTAAATGTACAGTACCAGTCAAAAGGGTTTTTCTTTATTTGTACTATTTTCTACATTGTAGAAGTATAGTGGAACATCAACTATGAAATAACACATATGGAATCATGTAGTAACCGAAAGTGTTAAACAAATCAAAATATATTTGAGAATCTTCAAAGTAGCCACCCTTTGCCTTGATGACACCTTTGCACACTCTTGGCATTCTCTCAACCAGCTTCATGAGGTAGTCACCTGGAATGTATTTCAATCAACCGATGTGCCTTAAGTTAATTTGTGGAATTACTTACCTTAATGTGTGAGCCAATCAGTTGGTGTGGTATACAGAAGATAGCCCTATTTGGTAAAATACCAAGTCCATATTAGGGCAAGAACAGCTCAAATAAGCAAAGAGAAATGACAGTCCATTACTTTAAGACATGAAGGTCAGTCAATTCGAAAAAGTTCAACTTTGAAAGTTTCTTCAAGTGTAGTCGCAAAAACCATCAAGCACTATGATGAAACGGGCTCATGAGGACCACCACAGGATTGGAAGACCCAGAGTTACCTCTACTGCAGAGGATAAGTTCATTAGTTACCAGCCTCAGAAATTGCACCCCAAATAAATGCTTCAGAGTTCAAGTAACACAACTCAACATTAACTGTTCAGAGGAGACTGTGTGAATCAGGTCTTCATTGTCGAATTTCTGCAAAGAAATCACTACAAAAGGATGCCAGTAAGAAGAGACTTGCTTGGGCCAGAAAAACACAAGCAATGAACATTAGACCGGTGGAAATCTGTCCTTTGGTCTGATGAATCCAAATTTGAGATTTTTGGTTCTTTGTGAGATGCAAAGTAGGTGAACGGATGATCTCTGCGTGTGTGGTTCCCACCATGAAGTGTGGGGGTGCTTTGCTGGTGACTGTCAGTGATTTATTTAGAATTCAAGGCACACTTAACCAGCATTGCTACCATAGCATTCTGCAGTAATACGCCATCCTATCTGGTTTGCACTTAGTCCCACTATCATTTGTTTTTCAACAGGGTAATGACCTAAAATAAGGGCCTGTGTAAGGGCTATTTGACCAAGGAAAGTGATGGATTGCTGCATCAGATGACCTGGCTTCCACAATCCCCTGACCTCAACCCAATTGAGATGGTTTGGGATGAGTTGGACTGCAGAGTGAAGGAAAAGCCGCCAACAACTGCTCAGCATATGTGGGAACTCCTTCAGGAATATTGGAAAAGCATTGCTAATGAAGCTGGTTGAGAGAATGCCAAGAGTGTGCAAAGCTGTCATCAAGGCAAAATGTGGCTAMTTTGAAGAATCTAAAATATATTTTGATATGTTTAACACTTGGTTACTACATGATTCCATGTTATCTCACATGGCTACCTTGGGGCGACAGGTAGCCTAGTGGTTAGGGCGTTGGGACAGAAACCGAAATGTTGCTAGATCGAATCCCCGAGCTGACAATCTGTCCCTCTGCCCCTGAACAAGGCAGTTAAACCACTGTTCCTAGGCTGTCATTGTAAATAAGCATTTGTTCTTAACTGACTAGTTAAATAAATGGTAAATTTAAAAAAATGTTTTGATGTATGTCTTCACTATTACTCTACAATGTAGAAAATTGTTTAAAAGAATACAGAGACCCTTGAGTGAGTAGGCGTGTCAACTTTTGACTGGTACTGTACATATTACCTCGACTGACCTGTGCCCCTGCACATTGACTCTGCTCGTACCCCCTGTATATAGGCTCGTTATTATTTTATTGTTGTCTTTTTAATTATTTGTTTTTATTTATTTTAGTAAATACTTTCTTAACTGCATTGTTGGTTAAGAGCTTGTAAGCATTTCACTAAGTTCTGCGCATGTGACAAATAACATTTTATTTGATGTGTATGTGTGTAATGAGTAGTTAATTTTGTTTACAGGCCACAAAGGATGCTGGTCAGATTGCTGGGCTGAATGTGCTGCGAGTCATCAATGAGCCCACTGCTGCTGCTCTGGCCTATGGTTTGGACAAGACTCAGGACAGAATGTAACTACAACAACCCTACAAACTGCTGTTAACTTATGAGACCATGACCTTAACTTTTTTTGATCCATGCCTAAAGGTGTTTTGGCTCATATTTCATACCTGTCCCTGATTTGTAGTATCGCAGTCTATGACCTGGGAGGTGGCACCTTTGACATCTCTGTCCTGGAGATCCAGAAGGGTGTGTTTGAGGTGAAGTCCACCAACGGAGACACCTTTTTGGGTGGAGAGGACTTTGACCAGCACCTACTAACCCACATTGTGAAGGAGTTCAAGCGAGAGGTGAGAAGGGGGGAAATATCCTGGATACAAACCTTTCTATGACCAAGCGCATCTGCCAAATTCACGTGAGCCAACCATTTTGATCAAACCTTTGATTTCTCTTTCCAGTCTGGAGTTGATCTGACCAAAGACAGCATGGCTCTGCAGCGAGTGAGGGAGGCAGCTGAGAAAGCCAAATGTGAACTGTCATCATCCCTGCAGGTGAGTTTCATCATCTCGTAGCAGACATTTCTCTCATTACCTATTTGGTAGGCTAATGATTAGTCTAAACAAGACCATTGTCAACAGAAGTAACTTGTTTGTAATTTATACAGTCCCTTGACCATCTGTAATTCCACAGCAGTAGTCGGCTGTACAGGCCAGCCCTATGCCTGAGCTAGCTACACTGCTGGGTGAGGAAGTCTTCTGGACCAGGCCACATTAGAGCAACTGTTTTAGTGGATGATGAGCTGTAGCAGAGCTGCTGTACCCGCACACTGGAGCAGCCCTACTCTAAGGGCTAACAAACATGCAATGCAGAGCTCTAGGGCGTGGCGATTTTCAAATGTGGTTTTGCGCGATATTCCAAATATCTGTATCGTAAGAATCAAGTTTTATGTTTTTTGCTCTTTCTGCTGTGGCTGCACGTTCCCATTTTAAAGGCTCTGCAGTGGCCATACAGCATTTACTGTGATGCGGCCTCCGCAGAAGTCAGAACATTCATACTTCTTGCACTTAAGGGAGCTGTCCATAAACACTCAATAAATTGGTCTGCACAGCACTACTCGTAGTGATTCAAGGCTAATCTCTATAGCCACCCAGCTAATTAGAAGCAACTGGCTAAACAAAAATACAAGACCATTCCTCTTCTGAGAGTATCTGTTTCCCTGTGCTTGACATGGTTGCTTAGCCAAGATGGCATGAAGTAAAAAGACTGCACTGTTTTCCCACCTGCATCTTGATCCCGACTCTCCCTATTGTCCCCCAGCAAAGTTTGCCTACATTTAGGCTATTGTTTGTGTATTATACACTATGTAGAGGTAAAACTCTGAGTATAATGCTTGTATAGATATCAACCCCTGTGGAAGGCTTATATTTAGCCTAGGTATAATTTCAAAAGCCCTGAATTCGTGAGATTATTGCTGACTGTTTTGTTATTGTTCAGTATAGGAGTGTTTAGAAACATTCTATTCTTACAATAAAACCAACTCAAATGGCATTTATTTTAAATTTGGGCACAATCTGAAATGTGAAAACTGATCAGAGTTGTGATAAAAGGACTATTTTGCTGTAACTGTTGGTTTGAGTTGGGGCTATCGTGGTTGTGTACATTTTAAAACACTAATGGGGGTTTGGAGTTCAAAGGGCTGTTTCCCAGTTTATTATTTCAGTTGAAGATAAGGTTGAGGATGTAAGGATGGGATGGTTAACAAGGATGCAAAGGAAACAAATGTACATGAATCTCAATAACATTAAAATAATATTAGTGAAGTAACTTAAGTGATGTTTAAACATGAGTAAAGGAAATGCATAAATAAACCGACAAAATCAAACAAGCGTTCTCAATCAAATGAGGGTATGAATTAAGAACAATCTTACTTGCACTCATCCCCAAAAAATACACAAAGGGTTACAAGAGAAAGGGTGTCTTGTAACAAAACACTTGCAAACGGTAAGGTCTGCCACACTGGTTAGTGACAGGTGTGGGTATTTAAAGGTGATGAATGCGCTGGAGTCCCGCCTCTGCTGGAGTGGGATTGGACAGGGGATGGTCGTTGCTGAGGGGACTGTCGGTCAGGGTAGGGACAATTCGACTACAGAAACAACCAAAACGAGCTGTAAATGCACCCAACAAATTTGTGGTCATTGCGTGCTATGAATGTGACCAAACCCTTAATGATTTACAACTTTAATACACAAGTGAATTTGTCCCAATACTTTTGGTCTCCTAAAATGGGGGGGTAAGAGTCTATGTACAAAAAGTGTGGTAATTTCTAAACTGTTCACCGGAAATTGATGAAAATAACCTCAAATTAAAGCTGACAGTCTGCACGTTAACCTCAGTCATTGTATCATTTGAAATCCAAGGTTCTGGAGTACAGAGAGCCAAAGCAACACAATGTGTTACTGTCCCAATACTTCTGGAGCTCACTGTAGGTTACCCCCTTTCCAGTGAAGATGAAAGAACACTCATAGATCCTTGGTTCTCCCACAGACTGACATTAACCTGCCCTACCTGACCATGGATGCCTCTGGCCCCAAGCACTTGAACATGAAGATGACCCGCTCCCAGTTTGAGGGCATCGTGTCTGACCTGATCCGCAGGACAGTGGCCCCCTGCCAGAAGGCCATGCAGGATGCAGAGGTCTCCAAGGGGGACATCGGCGAGGTGCTTCTGGTCGGTGGTATGTCTCGTATGCCCAAGGTGAGCAGATCTCTCCCTGGTTCTATCCCACCTCTTCATCATGCTCTGCCACTATCTGACCACCCATCCTGTTGTCTTCTCTCCCAGGTCCAGCAGACAGTCCAGGACCTGTTTGGCCGTGCCCCCAGCAAGTCAGTCAACCCAGACGAGGCTGTGGCCATTGGAGCTGCCATCCAGGGAGGTGTGCTGGCTGGAGATGTTACTGATGTGCTCCTTCTGGATGTCACGCCCCTGTCTCTTGGTATTGAGACCCTTGGAGGGGTGTTCACCAAACTTATCAACAGGAACACAACCATTCCCACCAAGAAGGGCCAGGTGAGAGAACAAAATCTGATATTTTTCCATCTGAAGCAGTCTGGTGAAACTTATATTAATGGTATATACTTCATCAGTGGTACTGATGCATTTTTCCTTGTGCTTAGGTGTTCTCTACAGCAGCTGATGGCCAGACCCAGGTGGAGATCAAAGTATGCCAGGGAGAAAGAGAGATGGCAGCAGATAACAAGATCCTGGGACAGTTCACTCTGGTAAGTGTCCTAGCTGATTCATACTTACACTTTAAGTCTAGTATCTTTTAAGTCTGGTGTCTCTGAAGGAGGATACTAATGTCTTACTGGTGTTTCTCTCATGCAGGTTGGAATACCACCTGCCCCACGTGGAGTACCTCAGATCGAGGTCTGCTTCGACATTGACGCCAACGGAATCGTGCACGTGTCTGCCAAAGACAAAGGCACAGGCCGTGAACAGCAGAGTAAGATCATCTAACAACCTGCCCTTGAAATACATGTTAACTTATAGTATGAATTTACTTTGTCTAACACTGCCTTTCCCCTCACTTCTCCAGTTGTTATCCAGTCCTCCGGTGGCCTCAGCAAGGATGACATTGAGAACATGGTTAAGAATGCAGAGAAGTAYGCCGAGGAGGACAGGAGGCGAAAGGTGGGGTTGACAATTTGTCTCATCAAGCATCCATTAAACTTTTATCAGTTACATCAACTGCAGGCTACTCCCAGCTGGAGTTCTGTGTTTTGATGACTGTGTGACACTGAATGCTGACAGTTGTCCTTGAATCTGTTTGCTTTTGCCCAGGACCGTGTTGAGGCTGTTAACCAGGCCGAGGGCATTGTCCATGACACTGAGTCCAAGATGGAAGAGTTCAAGGATCAGCTCCCTGCTGATGAGGCATGTCGGACATTTTATTATATTAATACATTGGTTTTAAAGGGCTTTTCAAAAAACCTAGACACTGAACAACAAAATTGACAAGAACAGATATGCATCTGAAACCAAATATCAGAAGATTCCATAGTCCCAGTATTTGACTTTCTTTCCCCATCTTTCAGTGCAACAAACTGAAGGAAGAGATTACCAAAGTGAGAGACTTGCTGTCACGGAAGGACGAAGAGACTGGCGAGAATATCAAACAGGCTGCCACCACCCTCCAGCAGGCATCACTCAAACTCTTTGAAATTGCTTACAAGAAGGTAATTGTTTCAACACCCCAATATTGTCAAATCTTTTTTCCTTAACTTGCAGTTCTAACAGAGTTGGAATAATCTGGAATATGCCTGGATTGTTTGCTTAGCTTGTCAATCAAGAGCCCAACATACTTTTTTTACAATGGGTAAATTGAAATATTACTTATTTATTAACTGAATATTTGTCAATTTCTTCCTAGATGGCATCAGAGAGGGAAGGCAGCAGCGGCAACAGCTCTGGATCATCATCATCGTCTGAAGGTGGAGCTGGAGAGAAGAAGGAAGGCCAGCAGTAAAACCTTTGCGATTGTCATGGAGACAATGGGAACATGAACTGTTGGGCTTGGGAGCGTAGACGTGTTCTGAACGGCGGCTATTGCCTTCAAGTCATTCTCACATACTGTGTTTTTGCAGTAAAATATACAGTATAATAATGTATGTTCTTCCACCCCTTTGTAATTGTCAAAAACAATATATCCTGTCCATTTTAAAAACATTTATTTGCATCTGTGTTAATAGCAATTATTTGTTTGTCGTACCGTGATGCCATTTGGGTTTAATTTGTACATGTAGCTCTGCTTCTTGCCGGTCAACTGACGACTCCAGTGGAAATGCAATAAAGAAGCTTGAATATTCTCTAGCTTCATCCTGTTTTATCAAGTCTATCTGCTCTATGAAAACAGTTAGAGTATAYATGTACAGTGATATGAGTAAAACCACATAGGTATGGTTAAAGATGTATCATTTTATTTCTGTTAGACATTTGAATCCTTAAATGCTGATATTCCTTTCAGTACAGAGGAGCCCCGAGTTGACTCATTCTTCTTGACATTATCATGTGTCTGAACTGGGAGAGAATACTTTGCATACAAATAGAAACATCTACATATGATACATGTTTATACATTGGTAATGTGGACTATACCAATGAGTGTAATTGGATGAGGATGCACATTAGTAACATTCTTAACAAAGTGAGATGTGTAAGTCATTCCCCCAGAGATTTTGTTTTGCCATAAACTGTTCTGTGTGAAATGCTGCCATCAGACAAAGTTGACAGCAGTGGAAGAGGTAAAAATAAATAAGTCTGTGGTGGGTTTGTGAGCCTGGAGGTTGTTTGGGGAATATATTTGAGTGAAAATGTGGGGTCTCATTTACCGTTGCTCATTTTTCTAATAAAATTCTAAATTTCAACAGTGGTTTTGTGTTGGTCTCCTTTTAAATTAGGAAATTGAGCCTTTGGCAATCATGGTGACGAGAAGTCTACCGTGTCCGGAAGTGACTTCACCATTTTCTGTATTCAGGTTCACTCAAACWTTCTTTTAAGCTTTGTTTTACTACTTACAGTTACAGCTGACTTCAGGATTGTATTTGGATTCGCTCTCAAATATGTAATCTGATGTATTTGCTTCTGGGCATAAAACCACTGAAGTATAATAAGAACGGGAGATTGCGTCCAAGATGTCCAACCGTTTTCAATGTAATCACCAAGGGCCCAGCGGTTCCGGTCTAGAAGCACAGTTGTGACTGCTCCTACAGTTTTGCTTCAGTACTGCAGATTAATTGACACCCAGCCTGGAAAGAGCATTTCCCTACATGGCCAGATTAGAAAATATATATACTGTAATAAGACCCTTTAGTCATCAGCTTTTGTGCACAAAACATCCATTGAATTATTCAAATATTTGTTGCTGAGGCCAAATGTTTTTTCATTCACGGCCGAAGAGATTAACATTTTATATTCATCCATGGTCTGCCATGTTTTTTGGGGGATGCATTGCTCTTCGCACTGCTCCCTGTGAGTGCTAGCGCGTATGTGACGCATATAAACCGGATGCAACCAGGATATAGGCTGTCCATGAATCAGCATATGGGTATATTACCTTCAAAACAACGGGTGGACATCTTGGACACAGTCTCCAGTTTTTATAACTCAGTGTAATCTACTGACGTTTGCATATGCCGATTCATGGAAAGTGTATATCCGGCTTGCATCTAGTTTATATGGACCAACATCACGTGCACAGGGAGCATTGATGACATTATCTTTAGCTGTGTGTGATTGGGAAAAAAATCGTCCTTAGCAATAATTATTTTAATAATTCAATTGATGTTTTGTGCGCAAAGGTGATGACTAAAGTGTCTTACTATGAATGTTCAAATCTGACATCTCTATGTGGCAACCTATGAAAATTGTCTTTCTGGGCCGGGCGTCAGTTAAACTGCAGTACCGAACCAAAACTGTAGGAGCAGTCGAAGCCGTGCTTCAAGACATGAACTCTGGCCCGTTGATAAAAACTACAATCTGTAGTTGTGGTGGCATGCACAGCTATTTGCTGTCCCAAAGTTTCCCCCCGGTATTCCTTGTATAACTAGCTGGCTAGCTGAACTATGATTGTTTTCGTCCTCATTGCTCAACTTCAAAACTCCTTTGCTATTTATACAATCATGTAACTAAGACATTTGCTGGAAAGAAACTTGAAAATTATGTATTGTTGAATTATCATGACTGGTTCGAACAATCTGTTGTATTGTAAGACAATAGTGGTGTAAGATATCATTACTACTTAATGCAGATCCAAGTCCAGTTTTTGGGATCCACAGAGGGTGATGCAGACAGCCCAGTACATCACTGGGGCCGAGCTACCTACTATCCAGAACCTCTATCCAGGCGGTGTCAGAGGAAAGCCCGAAAATCTGCCAAAGACTCCATCAACCAAGCCGTATGTTCACTCTGCTACCATCCGGTAAATGGTACCGTAGCATCGGCTCTCGGACAAACAGGCTCCGAGACAGCTTCTACCCCCAAGCCATAAGATTACTAAATAACCACATTGCTAAAAAGTCAATTTATGGTACCCAAACTAGCTAAACTGACTCCATCTTGCACTGATCCTGCACACACTCACTATATATATATATATATATATATATATACTGCTCAAAAAAATAAAGGGAACACTAAAATAACACATCCTAGATCTGAATGAATGAAATATTCTTATTAAATACTTTTTTCTTTACATAGTTGAATGTGCTGACAACAAAATCACACAAAAATGATCAATGGAAATCAAATTTATCAACCCATGGTCTGGATTTGGAATCACACTCAAAATTAAAGTGGAAAACCACACTACAGGCTGATCCAACTTTGATGTAAAGTCCTTAAAACAAGTCAAAATGAGGCTCAGTAGTGTGTGTCGCCTCCACGTGCCTGTATGACCTCCCTACAACGCCTGGGCATGCTCCTGATGAGGTGGCGGATGGTCTCCTGAGGGATCTCCTCCCAGACCTGGACTAAAGCATCCGCCAACTCCCCAGGAATAAAATACACAAGAATGGAGCTATATACAGGGAGTACCAGGTGGCATCCTATGATGGTGCCATGTTGAAAGTCACTGAGTTCTTCAGTAAGGCCATTCTACTGCCAATGTTCGGCTATGGCGATTGCATGGCTGTGTGTTTCGATTTTATAGACGTGTCAGCAACGGGGGTCGCTGAAATAGCGGAATCAACTAACTTGAAGGGGTGTCCACATACGTTTGTATATATAGTGTATGTACATGAAGGCAGGGTAAAGTGACTAGGAATCAGGATAGATAATGTGAATAAAATAAACAACCTAGTAGCAGCAGCAAATGATCGGTGTAAAAGTGTGTGTGTGAGTAATGTGTATGTATTTGTGTTGTGTTGTTATGCATGTGTGTGTAACAGTATAACTTTAAACCGTCCCCTCGCCCCGACACGGGCGCGAACCAGGGACCTTCTGCACACATCAACAACGGTCGCCCACGAAGCATCGTTATCCATCGCTCCACAAAAGCCGCGGCCCTTGCAGAGCAAGGGGAAACCCTACTTCAAGTCTCAGAGCAAGTGACGTAACCGATTGAAACGCTATTAGCGCGTACCGCTAACTAGCTAGCCATTTCACATCCGTTACACTCACCCCCCTTTCGACCTCCTCCTTTTCCGCAGCAACCAGTGATCCGGGTCACGGCACCAATGTAACAGTATAACTTTATGGCGTCCCCTCGCCTCAACACGGGTGCTAACCAGGGACCCTCTGCACACATCAACAACGGTCGCCCACGAAGCATCGTTATCCATCGCTCCAC
This sequence comes from Salvelinus sp. IW2-2015, assembly GCF_002910315.2. Lineage (NCBI taxonomy): Eukaryota > Metazoa > Chordata > Actinopteri > Salmoniformes > Salmonidae > Salvelinus > Salvelinus sp. IW2-2015. The sequence goes on from NC_036845.1 coordinate 25,739,137, forward strand.
AAAAGCCGCGGCCCTTGCAGAGCAAGGGGAAACCCTACTTCAAGTCTCAGAGCAAGTGACGTAACCGATTGAAACGCTATTAGCGCGTACCCGCTAACTAGCTAGCCATTTCACATCCGTTACATGTGTTATGTGGGAGTGTCAATGTACTGTAGTGTGTGTGTGAGTGTGTACTATGGTGTGTGTATATATGTGTATATATACACTGCTCAAAAAAAATAAAGGGAACACTTAAACAACACAATGTAACTCCAACTCAATCACACTTCTGTGAAATCAAACTGTCCACTTACATTTACATTTACATTTAAGTCATTTAGCAGACGCTCTTATCCAGAGCGACTTACAAATTGGTGCATTCACCTTATGACATCCAGTGGAACAGCCACTTTACAATAGTGCATCTAAATCTTTTAAGGGGGGGGGGTTGAGAAGGATTACTTTATCCTATCCTAGGTATTCCTTAAAGAGGTGGGGTTTCAGGTGTCTCCGGAAGGTGGTGATTGACTCCGCTACACTTAGGAAGCAACACTGATTGACAATAAATTTCACATGCTGTTGTGCAAATGGATAGACAAAGGTGGAAATTATAGGCAATTAGCAAGACACCCCCAATAAAGGAGTGGTTCTGCAGGTGGTGACCACAGATCACTTCTCAGTTCCTATGCTTCCTGGCTGATGTTTTGGTCACTTTTGAATGCTGGCGGTGCTTTCACTCTAGTGGTAGCATGAGACGGAGTCTACAACCCACACAAGTGGCTCAGGTAGTGCAGCTCATCCAGGATGGCACATCAATGCGAGCTGTGGCAAGAAGGTTTGCTGTGTCTGTCAGTGTAGTGTCCAGAGCATGGAGGCGCTACCAGGAGACAGGCCAGTACATCAGGAGACGTGGAGGAGGCCGTAGGAGGGCAACAACCCAGCAGCAGGACCGCTACCTACCCCTTTGTGTGAAGAGGAGCAGGTGGAGCACTGCCAGAGCCCTGCAAAATGACCTCCAGCAGGCCACAAATGTGCTTGTGTCTGCTCAAACGGTCAGCAACGACTCCATGAGGGTGGTATGAGGGCCGACGTCCACAGGTGTGGGTTGTGCTTACAGCCCAACACCGTGAGGACGTTTGGCATTTGCCAAGAGAACACCAAGATTGGCAAATTCGCCACTGGCGCCCTGTGCTCTTCACAGATGAAAGCAGGTTCACACTGAGCACATGAGCACATGTGACAGATGTGACAGAGTCTGGAGACGCCGTGGAGAACGTCTGCTGCCTGCAACATCCTCCAGCATGACCGGTTTGGCGGTGGGTCAGTCATGGTGTGGGGTGGCATTTCTTTGGGGGGCCGCACAGCCCTCCATGTGCTCGCCAGAGGTAGCCTGACTGCCATTAGGTACCGAGATGAGATCCTCAGACCCCTTGTGAGACCATATGCTGGTGCGGTTGGCCCTGGGTCCTCCTAATGCAAGACAATGCTAGATCTCATGTGGCTGGAGTGTGTCAGCAGTTCCTGCAAGAGGAAGGCATTGATGCTATGGACTGGCCCCGCGTTCCCCAGACCTGAATCCAATTGAGCACATCTGGGACATCATGTCTCGCTCCATCCACCAACGCCACGTTGCACCACAGACTGTCCAGGA